>NC_088213.1:27643884-27943884 GCF_036934945.1 Oncorhynchus masou masou | reverse complement strand
GCATCGGCAAGACAGAACAGCTGCCTCCGTTAAGACAAGGAGTGGAGGTCTGTGTCTATTTGTCAATAACAGCTGGTGAGCAAAATCAAAAATGAAGGAAGTCTCGAGGTCTTGCTCACCTGAGGTAGAGTATCTCATGATAAGCTGTAGATCACACTATTTACCAAGAGAGTTTTCATCTATATTTTTCGTAGCTGTCTATTTACCACCACAAACCAATGCTGGCACTAAGACCGCACTCAACGAGCTGTGTAAAGCCATAAGCAAACAAGAAAATGCTCATCCAGAGGTGGCTCTCCTAGTGGCTGAGGACTTTAATGCAGAGACATAAATCCGTTTTACCTGTTACATGTGCAAAAAGAGGGAAAAAACTCTAGACTACCTTTCCTCCAAAAACAGAGATGCGTACAAATCTTTCCCTCGCACTCCATTTGGCAAATCTGACCATAATTCTATCCTTCTGATTCCAAGCAAAAACTAAAGCAGGAAGTACCAGTGACTTGCTCAATACGGAGGTGGTCAGATGACGCAGATGCTAAGCTACAGGACTGTTTTGTTAGCACAGACTGGAATATGTTCCGGGACTCATCCGATTTCATTGAGGAGTATACCACATCAGTCACTGGCTTCATCAATAAGTGCTGTCACGCCCTGACCTTAGAGATCCTTTTTATGCGTCTATTTGGGTTGGTCAGGTTGTGATTTGGGGTGGATATTCTATGTTCTATTATTTGTATTTCTATGTTTTCGCCGGGTAGGGTTCTCAGTCAGGGACAGCTGTCTATCGTTGTCTCTGATTGAGAACCATACTTAGGTACCCTTTTCCCACCAGTCTTTGTGGGAAGTTGACTTTGCTTATGGCACATAGCCTTTAGCTTCACGGTTTGTTTTGTAGTGTTTATTGTTTTGTTCGGCGTCTTTTCTAAATAAAAGAATATGTACCCTCACCACGCTGCACCTTGGTCCAGTTCTTTTAACAGCTGTGACAAGTGCATCAATGACGTTGTCCCCGCAGTGACCGTACGTATATACCCCAACCAGAAGCCATGAATTGCAGGCAACATCCGCACTGAGCTAAAGGGTAGAGCTGTCGCTTTCAAGGAGCGGGACTCTAACCCAGACGCTTATAAGAAATCCTGCTATGCCCTCAGGTGAACCATCAAACAGGCAAAGTGTAAATACAGGACTAAGATTGAATCCTACTACACAGGCTCCAATGGTCGTCGGATGTGGCAAGGCTTGTAAACTATTACAGACTACAAAGGGAAACCAAGCCGCGAGCTGCCCAGTGACACAAGCCTACCAGACAAACTAAATTACTTCTATGTGCGCTTTGAGGCAAGCAACACTGAAACATGGATGAGAGCACCAGCTGTACCAGACAACTGTGTGATCACGCTCACCGCAGTCGATGTAAGAACTTTAAAAAAAAATGTTTAAAAAAATGTGAACCCCCTTTTTCTTCCCAATTTTGATCTTGTCTCATCGCTGCAACTACCCAGCAGGCTCAGGAGGCAAAGGTCGAGTCCCACATCCTCCGAAACATGACCCACCAAACCTCGCTTCTTACCTTCTTATGGGCGTCCCACCTGGCCAACATCCGATGAAATTGCAGAGCGCAAAATTCAAACTACAGAATTATAAATATTTAACTTTCATAAAATCACAAGTGTAATACATCAAAATAAACCAGGCAGGTGCGCCACGAAAGTCAGAAATAGCGATATAATAAATTCCTTCGCTTTGATGATCTTCTTCTGTTGGCACTCCAAAAGGTCCCAGAATCAGAAATGGTTCTTTTGTTCGGTAATGTCCTTCTTTATATCCATAAAACTCAGTTTAGCTGGCACGCTTCAGTCAATAATCCACCCAGGTTCCCTCCATCAATGCATTCAAAATGAATCCCAAACGTTACTAATAAACTTTTCCAACCAAGTCAAACAATGTTTACAATCAAACCTTAGGTACCCTAATATGTAAATAAACGATCAAACGGACTCTAGGAAGAAAAGAAAAGACGACGAAAAAGAATCAAAATGTATTAAATGTTTTTGGAAAAGGTCAATTGATTCAAGACATCCTGTATGACAGTAGGTCTGACTGATCACAGTTGAAAATAGTGATGCACAAACTAATCTTGCACTTGGTTCTGAAGCCTAACTCTATGATATAACTATGATATATATAAGCACTCATTGTCCAGTGGATGAGATGTTACTATCCGTTGTGCAAGCACTTCCAAGAGTTAATAAACAGTGAACGTGGTGAAATTTGGGGAGCGCATCGTCAGTAGTGTACCTTTGGTTCCTAGGGTGTTTCGGCCTTTCACACTATACACCCTCCCCAAAGGCGGCCAGCGACAGGGTGATCAATCCTACGCTTGCGTCCCATTCCCAATTAGTCATAGGAGTTGCCTTGTTGTTGATAGCCAACATCCCATGGGACTATGCATGGCAGGGGCGTCCTCCTCCCTGAGTCAAGCATTGTTGACCGCATACCTCCTGGCCCTCTCACTTCGGGGCCCAGCTGGGGTCTTTCCTCTTCATCCAGAGCCACTGACTGCTGCCTTCTGCCGCCTCTGATACAGCTTTGATTGCCGAACGCTGGCTCTGCCGAACGCTGGCTCTGGCCCTTAATATATATAATTGTATTTTGTTCAGTGTAGGCCTCTACTTGAATGCATATTCTACACGCTACCTCTATCCTAAATGTTACCTTTATGTTCAGTGGGAATGAATCACATGACTACTATACAGTTGTTAGTGAATGTTGCACTAATATGTCACAATGACAATGTTACAATGAATATTGCACTAAAGTACAAGTTCAAATGTTACAATAAAGTTACAATATTAATGTTTCAATAGATGTTGCACTAAAGTAACAATGTTACAATGTATGTTGAAATATGTTGATGGTTGTTGTCTTTTTGTCTTTGCTCTCAGTATTCATATCGTGTTCTATAGGTTTTTGATATGTAAAATAGTTACACTAGAATGTGTTGGGGCATTCTAGAGGCAATGCTGGGGACTGCCAGTGACAGAGGTTTAAATGTGTCAATAACTGGGTTGGGATTTATAAGAACTTTGAGAACTGCATAGGAGAAATATGATAATTTAGTATACTAACATTATCCCACCGGTCACAATTGTGACCGACCATAAAACACACTTTTTCACCTACTTTTCCACTTCGCTATATTAACTCAATATTTTATGTAACAAAACCATCAGTTTAAAATGTGGTGGAAACCAATTGTACATTTAAGTCTCTGACTTGTGGTCAGACTCGCTCGTGCAGAACCACCTATGCTTGCGCCTGATTTCAATGCTAATTTGAATGTCATTGAGAAAACAGAGAAGTGTCCATTTTTTTTCTCAAACATCCTTTCTGAATTTAAAAGTAACCTTCAAAGTAATCATTTAGTTTTTCAAAAGTATCTGTAATCTGATTACGATATTTTTGCTGCTAACGAAATGGATTACAGTTACAGTTTTTTTGTAATCCTTTACATGTAACGGATTAGATGTAATTCATTACTCCCCAACCCCGCCATTCGTGTACAAGGGGGTCTATCTAGGGATCTATATCTATGATCACCAATGTGTCATTTGTACAGTTCTTAAATATACTGTATAACCATATGGATATACATATATTTGTCACATTTGACTATAAAACATTGCAGTGGTACTGTTTTCTCTGAGTGAGGTGGATTTATGGCATTTTGCAACAGAATATGATAGTCTCTTTGAAATGAAACCATCTAATGATAGATTTCAAACAAATACACGTCTGTCATTTAATAACCATGCCCCGATATGGAAAAACACATCTGTCTTTATTTCATGCCAACTGTCTATTTGGGGCTCCGGTTTGTTTTGGACAGGACAATAGTAACACTGTCAAAAACAGGATGTGATGCTGAGGAAATTCCGAAGTTTCATTTCCAGTCAGAACTGTTAGTCAGGAAAGGAGAACTGGCATCTCAGCTGGCTTTCACTGCCAACAAAACATTACTGTGCTGCAAGTTTATAATGTTCAACTAAAACTGAAACTAAAATATTAATCATGAAAAAAATGAATACTCATACACATGAAATGACATACATTTATACTGACTACACACACTCATGAAACACTGCTGCTACTCTATTCATCATATTTACTGATGCCCAGTCACCTTACCCTTATACATATCTACCTCAATCGATCCACTATCCCTGCACATTGTAAATATGGTACTGGAACTGACCCTGTATATAGCATGCTTTATCATCTTTTTATTTCCATATCTCGTGGGTTTTTGTTCTCCCTTGATTAATGCATTGTTAAGGTTAGAGCTCAAATTCTTATTTACAATGACAGCCTACCCCAGCCAAACCCAGATAACGCTGGGCCTATGGTGCACCGCCCTATTGGACTCCCAATCACAGCCGGATGTGATGCAGCCTGGATTCAAACCAGGGACTGCAGTGATGCCTCTTGCACTGAGATGCAGTGTCCAAACTGTACTTATGTATGTGACATTAAAACTTGAAACTGAAACTTGAAATAAAGAAATTAACAGACCTATTTGAAAAACTAAAAGTATTCTGAAACGTGGAATGACTCCAATGTAAAATTGGAGTCATGAGAAGGGCTAACCTATGACCTGACCCATCACCTTATATGTTACTGCCCCCCAGTTATGACATCCCAAAAAACACACAACAACCCATATTTCTTCTAGCCTCCCACAAATGCTTCATGCTCTTAACACTAAAACTGAAACAAAATAATATAAAAATGAAATATAAATATTTTTTATACAACTTAAACTAAATAAAGTTATGTAAAAACGAACAGAAATAAAAACAAATATAAAAACACATAACCTTGCTGTTCTGTCTCCACACTGACATGTCATTATACCAACATGACGTCATCATGGCCATAAAAGTTTAAAACTAGTTTACATTTTTTCTTTTTTTGTTACCTTTCAAAATGGTCATATTTGGCGACACTTTACATTAAGGTACTATGTTAAGTGTGTTTTAAGTACATGTAACTGCCAAAATAAAGGAAACACTTGAATAAATGATGGATACAAAGTATATTGAAAGCAGGTTCTTCCACACAGGTGTGGTTCCTGAGTTAATTAAACAATGAACATCCCATCATGCTTAGGGTCATGTATAAAAATGCTGGGCAGGCCATTATTTTTGCTATCATGGCTATGCCCCGTAGGATGACATTGCACCCATCCACAGTGGTCATTGATCTGGTTGGCTGAGCCATATACCATGGCTGTTTAAGTGACCAGATCTCAACCCAATTGAACACTTATGGGAGATTCTGGAGCAGCGCCTGAGACAGTGTTTTCCACCAAAAAACAATGATTTCCAATTGAGGACTAAAACTGAATAGGACAGTACAGTAAAGCATTAAAATCTGTATATTTTTTCTGATGTGTTGTTGCTGACTAGAAGAGGCAATGTTAGTTCTCCATTCTCAAGAGTCCAGACAGGGGTTATATCCAGAAACTGGTAGGCCTCACTAGATGCTAAGAGGGCTATGTACTTTAAAATATCCATATACATTTTTGTTGTTGTTGCAGTATGCCCCATAAAAGCTCCCTGGTCTTTGTTATTTAATCTTTGTTTGAAATTCACTGCTTGACTAAGAGACCTTACAGATAATTGTATGTGTATGGTACAGAGATTAAGTAGTCATTCAAAAATCATGTCAAACACTACTGTTGCACACAGAATAAGTCGATGGAACTTATTATGTGACTTGTTAAGCACATTTTTACTCCTGAACACATTTAGGCTTGCCATAACAAAGGGATTGAATACTTAGTGACTCAAGACAATTCAGATTTTCATTTTGAATTAATTTGTAGAAGTTTCTAAAACCCAAATTCCATGTTGACATGATGGGGTATTTTGTGTAGGCCAGTGACATAACATCTTTAATTGAAACATTTTACATTCAGGCTGTAACACAAAAGAATGTGGAAAAAGTAAATGGAGGTGAATACTTTGTGAAGGTACTGCACATGTCGACAGCAGAGGGAGCACGTCCCATCCACATCGACGGGGCCGCAGTGGAGAAGGTGAAAAGCTTCAAGTTCCCCTGCTCAACAGCACTTCTTCAATCTTAGGAGGCTAAAGAAATCCAGCTCGGCCCCTAAGATCCTCACAAACTTTTACAGATGCACCATTGAGAGCATCCTGTCACTGTCTGGTTCGGCAACTGCACCACCCGCAACCGCAGGGCTCTCCAGAGGGTGGAGGGCTCTCAAGATTGCTTGTCGTAATATTGATATGTTTCTTAATTCCATTCTTTTACATTTAGATCTGTGTATATTGCTGTAAATTGTTAGATATTACTGCAATGCTGGAGCTAAGAACACAAGTATTTTGCTACACCCGCAATAGCACCTGCTAAATATGTGTATGCGACCAATAAAATGTGATTTGATTTGTAAACAAGCGTAATTGTGACCAGTAGTAGGATAAAAAGATAGATACTAATGGTAATGGAAATCAATAATCAATGAACAGCAACATAGGTGTGAGGGGGAGCAGTGATTGTGTCAACCGTAAGATACATTTGCAATCAGTACGTTGTGGACATGTAAAGTGCTTTTCATGTCTATGTCTATTAAATACCTGTATTCTACCCTACTATAGTAGTCTATAATGAATCATACCATCAGGAATCATTCTCTCATATTAGGTGAGAGGCAAACGTTTGGAACCTCATCCATCATGACAATTACGACATTAAAAGCAGAAAAACAAACTTCATTGCCCCCATTAGTCTTATTAATGCTGACACATCCCATTTGATATCTTGGTTTTTAAAGCAGTAGGCCGAGTTACACAATTGAGGAGTATCCTCCTTATTGCCCAAGACTTCAGAGCAGGTAATCTAATTTTGTAATGACCTCATCTTGTGTAGCGGACAGACATTTCTGAGTGTAATAATTCGGGAGGACGAAGTTCGGGAATTCCAGCTTTTGCAAAACTAAACTCCTCCTTGTTCTGAGTGGAATATAAGAACAAGCTGCGGACCATAAACCAACACAAAACACAAGGGAGATCAAACTGCCTGATTGACTAACTAACTAAGGAGCTGAAAGGTAAGAGATAACTCTGTTATATGAGGCGGTCACAGTTTAAATGTAATAAATTATCTGTAAATATGTTAGCAATTCATATAGTAGCCTACGTTCTCTCTCTCCATGTTTCTTTTAGTCTGTCACATCTGCAAGTATGAAGCTGCTTCTAGCTGGACTTGTTCTGACCCTTATTGTGGGGGCTCAAGCTCAGTGGTACCACTTCCCTGGTGAAGCTGCTCGAGGTCCGTTTATACACTTTAATCATTATTTCTTCATTGTTGACAGAAATAGATACACAAATCAAGAGTAACAAATCATTCAAGAATAACAAATCATTCAAGAGTAACTAATCATTCAAGAGAAACAATGTACTGTATTCGAGGACTCCTTTAAAGTCATTGTTGTTTCTTGAGGCTAGTGGTTTGAAATGTTGCAAAGTTCCTTGTAAGTGTCAAACTCAACATCCGTGTCCACCTGACCCTGCAGGTGCTAGAGACATGTGGCGTGCATATGGCGACATGAAGGACGCCAACTGGAAAAACTCAGACAAGTACTTCCACGCTCGGGGCAACTATGATGCTGCCAGGAGAGGACCAGGGGGCAGGTGGGCAGCAACAGTCATCAGGTGGGTGATTCTCAAATATCTGAGAGACGCTTATAATGTGGTTCAGTTGCTCATCAAATTATCTGATCAAAACTTTCTCCATTTAGTTCTTTATGCCACATTTTGTAAAAAAATAAATAAATAAAAATGTCTGGTCAGAAAGACAATTTGACAATTATTGGTTCACTGTGGTTGTTGTGTGACTTATGTAATATTTCTCCTCTCTCAGTGATGGCCGGGAGATGGTTCAGGGTTCCAGTGGTCGAGGACATGAGGACTCAGCAGCTGACCAGGAGGCTAACCGCTGGGGACGTAATGGAGGGGACCCCAACCGATTCAGACCCCAAGGACTCCCCAAGAACTACTGAACCTAAAAAAAGGTGGTTACTAGCCAAACTGAAAGGACAACAATCCAAACAACTACACTGCACTCAATTACTGCTTTTGGTTAAAAAAATGTCATATTCTCAAAAATGATTTTGCCCAAATGTTCTGATAATAGACAAGAACATGGTACTGAAACTTAGTATACAATGTATTTCAAAAGTGTTGCAAAAATAAAGTGATTACGCAACTAGAGACTGAATCTCTTTCTGTAATCAGTATGATACGACTGGGAAGGTTGGAAAGAAATGTTCAAATCCTGAAATGTATACTCAAATGATCTGGGGTTGACATTTTCTCAGCTCTCAACTGGCAACGGGTCAGCCCTTTACAACTAGTAACTGGGACATTTGGACAGTGGGTCAGCCGTACATAGTACATGTTTTTCATAGGATAGACATAGAAGAAGCTGAGAAAAACATAGGATACATAGAAGAAGCTGAGAGTATTGCAGGTGACACAGTGATGTGAACTTTGAGGGTGCAACAACAATTCTAAGCCAATAGAGGTTGTGCATTTATTTGCCTCTGCTCATCACTAAGCTCCCTCCCTCTCGCCAACACAACACACACCGTGTCCTCCCCTTCTCACTTACAACCAATAGATGTTGGTTTAATTGACCACTGATCCACCAGGCCAATTTATTGAGTGTAATGATATAGCAGGGAATCCTGTTATTCGCGGGGCAGGGGATGTAAGGAGGCCTGCAGGTACCGTATAGGCTTGAACAGCTGGTCCATGAGGATGGTAGGTCAGTTCATCACAAATTGCAATTATAATATTGTTATCTGCCACGTCCATTTCAGTATAATTGTTAATCATTGAGGGTCACTGATGAAATCATTGTGAAAATAGAGACATGCTCTGGAACAAAGCTGGTGCCAGGCTATCCTTATGACATCACAAGAGAAGCATGGGGAGAGAGGCCAAAGGGGAGAGGATGGATGCCCCTGCTGTTAATGGAACATGACAGTTTGAATGAGGATTCGATTCAACATACTATGCAACTCTATGGAGACCGGAGGTTAGATGAGTAGGCTATGTATAATTTAACGTAGATAGATAATATGCATACAATTAGTATACAGTTAGGCTTTTGAACATAACCACTCATTATTACAGAATGCAGAATTACAGGCATACTGTAAAATATGCACAGACATACAAATGTAACACAGAGGAATTGTAACACAGAGGAATTGTAACACAGAGGAATTGTAACCCAGGTATATGGCTTTCCTAGGTTTTCAGTTTTTGTCACTCTTAATTTGAAAATATGAACTTTAGGGCTCAAAGTGATGTCAATAGCAATAGATATTGCAATATCAATATCATAGATTTCGCTATATCATGATACACTTCACCTGAAATGTGTAATGGTGAGCAACAGGGTTCAGCTTCACCAAGTAGAAATAAGTAGCCTCAGCAGTTGCACTCAGCATCTATGTGATGAGCCCTGAAATGCAGCTAGGAAAACATAAGTATCATGTCTTGATCCCCTGATCCCCAAATACATTTATGTGGAAGGTTCACCGGGTGAGCAATGATGTGTAGTTAATGGGTGAACAATGTTAAGTCAGGTTTACCTGACAATCATAACACTCAAATCTGAATGTGCAAGGCATAGTGTTATGTGGATGTATCTATTCATGATGTATTGACAAACTAGATGTGGTAAGTCTCTCCATTACCACATGTAATCCATTCCTGGCAATGAAAAATACATGAGCTCGTACTGTACATATACATGAAATCAGACATTGAGTAGACAGACCACTCCTGTGGCTTCTCTTAGGTACTATTCTATGACCAAGGTTTTTGCACAGCACAGAATATCATTTTATAAAGACAACAAAGTGAAATATTTGGTCAAATGTATGTTGTTACAAACCTGCAAAGAGAGGTGTGAGCTGACAGACTAGACCTCAAACAGATATACACCCATATCCGCTGTACCCGCACCCCACCATACCCCTGTCTGCGCATTATGCCCTGAATATATTCTACCATGCCCAGAAACCTGCTCCTCTTATTCTCTGTCCCCAATGCTCTAGGCGACCAGTTTTGATAGCCTTTAGCCGCACCCTCATACTACTCCTCTGTTCCGCGCGTGATGTGGAGGTAAACCCAGGCCCTGCATGTCCCCAGGCACCCTCATTTGTTGACTTCTGTGATCGAAAAAGCCTTGGTTTCATGCATGTCAACATCAGAAGCCTCCTCCCTAAGTTTGTTTTACTCACTGCTTTAGCACACTCTGCTAACCCTGATGTCCTTGCCGTGTCTGAGTCCTGGCTCAGGACGGCTACCAAAAATTCCGAGATTTCCATACCCAACTATAACATCTTCCGTCAAGATAGAACTGCCAAAGGGGGAGGAGTTGCAGTCTACTACAGAGATAGCCTGCAAAGTAATGTCATACTTTCCAGGTCCATATCCAAACAGTTCAAACTACTAATTTTGAAAATTACTCTCTCCAGAAATAAGTCTCTCACTGTTGCCGCCTGCTACCGACCCCCCTCAGCTCCCAGCTGTGGCTGGACACCATTTGTGAATTGATCGCCCCCCATCTAGCTTCAGAGTTTGTTCTTTTAGGTGACCTAAACTGGGATATGCTTAACACCCCGCAGTCCTACAATCTAAGCTAGATGCCCTCAATCTCACAAAAATCATCAAGGAACCCACCAGGTACAAACCTAACTCTGTAAACAAGGGCACCCTCATAGACGTCATCCTGACCAACTGGCCCTCCAAATACACCTCCGCTGTCTTCAACCAGGATCTCAGCGATCACTGCCTCATTGCCTGTATCCGCTATGGAGCCGCAGTCAAATGACCACCCCTCTTCACTGTCAAACGCTCCCTAAAACACTTCTGTGAGCAGGCCTTTCTAATCGACCTGGCCCGGGTATCCTGGAAGGACATTGACCTCATCCCGTCAGTTGAGGATGCCTGGTCATCCTTTAAAAGTAACTTCCTCACCATTTTAGATAAGCATGCTCCGTTCAAAAAATGCAGAACTAAGAACAGATACAGCCCTTGGTTCACTCCAGACCTGACTGCCCTCGACCAGCACAAAAACATCCTGTGGCGGACTGCAATAGCATCGAATAGTCCCCGCGATATGCAACTGTTCAGGGAAGTCAGGAACCAATACACGCAGTCAGTCAGGAAAGCTAAGGCCAGCTTCTTCAGGCAGAAGTTTGCATCCTGTAGCTCCAACTCCAAAAAGTTCTGGGACACTATGAAGTCCATGGAGAACAAGAGCACCTCCTCTCAGCTGCCCACTGCACTGAGGCTAGGTAACACGGTCACCACCGATAAATCCATGATTATTGAAAACTTCAACAAGCATTTCTCAACGGCTGGCCATGCCTTCCGCCTGGCTACTCCAACCTCGGCCAACAGCTCCGCCCCCCCGCAGCTTCTCGCCCAAGCCCTTCCAGGTTCTCCTTTACCCAAATCCAGATAGCAGATGTTCTGAAAGAGCTGCAAAACCTGGACCCGTACAAATCAGCTGGGCTTGACAATCTGGACCCTCTATTTCTGAAACTATCCGCCGCCATTGTCGCAACCCCTATTACCAGCCTGTTCAACCTCTCTTTCATATTGTCTGAGATCCCCAAGAATTGGAAAGCTGCCGCAGTCTTCCCCCTCTTCAAAGGGGGAGACACCCTGGACCCAAACTGTTACAGACCTATATCCATCCTGCCCTGCCTATCTAAGGTCTTCGAAAGCCAAGTCAACAAACAGGTCACTGACCATCTCGAATCCCACCGTGCCTTCTCCGCTGTGCAATCTGGTTTCCGAGCCGGTCACGGGTGCACCTCAGCCACACTCAAGGTACTAAACGATATCATAACCGCCATCGATAAAAGACAGTACTGTGCAGCCGTCTCCATCGACCTTGCCAAGGCTTTCGACTCTGTCAATCACCATATTCTTATCGGCAGACTCAGTAGCCTCGGTTTTTCGGATGACTGCCTTGCCTGGTTCACCAATTACTTTGCAGACAGAGTTCAGTGTGTCAAATCGGAGGGCATGCTGTCCGGTCCTCTGGCAGTCTCTATGGGGGTGCCACAGGGTTCAATTCTCGGGCCGACTCTTTTCTCTGTATATATCAATGATGTTGCTCTTGCTGCGGGCGATTCCCTGATCCACCTCTACGCAGACGACACCATTCTATATACTTCCGGCCCGTCCTTGGACACTGTGCTATCTAACCTCCAAACGAGCTTCAATGCCATACAACATTCCTTCCGTGGCCTCCAACTGCTCTTAAACGCTAGTAAAACCAAATGCATGCTTTTCAACCGATCGCTGCCTGTACCCGCATGCCCGACGAGCATCACCACCCTGGATGGTTCCGACCTTGAATATGTGGACATCTATAAGTACCTAGGTGTCTGGCTAGACTGTAAACTCTCCTTCCAGATTCATATCAAACATCTCCAATCGAAAATCAAATCAAGAGTCTGTTTTCTATTCCGCAACAAAGCCTCCTTCACTCACGCCGCCAAACTTACCCTAGTAAAACTGACTATCCTACCGATCCTCGACTTCGGCGATGTCATCTACAAAATTGCTTCCAACACTCTACTCAGCAAACTGGATGCAGTTTATCACAGTGCCATCCGTTTTGTCACTAAAGCACCTTATACCACCCACCACTGCGACTTGTATGCTCTAGTCGGCTGGCCCTCGCTACATATTCGTCGCCAGACCCACTGGCTCCAGGTCATCTACAAGTCCATGCTAGGTAAAGCTCCGCCTTATCTCAGTTCACGCGCTCCAGCAGGTGTATCTCACTGATCATCCCTAAAGCCAACACCTCATTTGGCCGCCTTTCGTTCCAGTACTCTGCTGCCTGTGACTGGAACGAATTGCAAAAATCCCTGAAGTTGGAGACTTTTATCTCCCTCACCAACTTCAAACATGTGCTATCTGAGCAGCTAACCGATCGCTGCAGCTGTACATAGTCTATTGGTAAATAGCCCACCCATTTTCACCTACCTCATCCCCACACTGTTTTTATTTATTTACTTTTCTGCTCTTTTGCACACCAGTATCTCTACCTGTACATGACCATCTGATCATTTATCACTCCAGTGTTAATCTGCAAAATTGTAATTATTCGCCTACCTCCTCATGCCTTTTGCACACAATGTACAGTGCCTTGCGAAAGTATTCGGCCCCCTTGAACTTTGCGACCTTTTGCCACATTTCAGGCTTCAAACATAAAGATATAAAACTGTATTTTTTTGTGAAGAATCAACAACAAGTGGGACACAATCATGAAGTGGAACGACATTTATTGGATATTTCAAACTTTTTTAACAAATCAAAAACTGAAAAATTGGGCGTGCAAAATTATTCAGCCGCTTTACTTTCAGTGCAGCAAACTCTCTCCAGAAGTTCAGTGAGGATCTCTGAATGATCCAATGTTGACCTAAATGACTAATGATGATAAATACAATCCACATTTTTATCAAATGTTTTAAATTATGTTTTAGGTTGAATCTTGCACTAATTCCTCCACCATTATCCCTCTTTCTCATTCTTGTTTTTCTCTTTTGTTATTGTTGGTCAATGTCACCTTTTTGATACCTTCTCACCCTTCTCTCTTTCAATTCAATTCAATTCAATTCAATTAGCTTTATTGGCATGGGAAACATATGTTAACATTGCCAAAGCAAGTGAAGTAGATAATATACAAAAGTTAAATAAACAATAAAAATGAACAGTAAACATTACACTCACAGAAGTTCCAAAATAATAAAGACATTACAAATTTCATATCATGTATATATCCGGTGTTGTAACGATATGCAAATGGTTAAGGTCGGCCTACGGTGGCCTTTCTCAATAGCAAGGCTATGCTCACTGAGTCTGTACATTGTCAAAGCTTTCCTTAAGTTTGTGTCAGTCACAGTGGTCAGGTATTCTGCTACTGTGGACTCTCTGTTTAGGGTCAAATAGCATTCTAGTTTGCTCTGTTTTTTGGTTAATTCATTCCAATGTGTCAAGTAATTATCTTGTTGTTTTCTCATGATTTGGTTGGGTCTAATTGTGTTGCGTTCTGTGGGCTCTGTGGGGTCTGTTTCTGTTTGTGTACAGAGCCCCAGGACCAGCTTGCTTAGGGGACTCTTTTCCAGGTTCATCTCTCTGGAGGTGATGGATTTGTTATGGAGGGTTTGGGAATCGCTTCTTTTTAGGTGGTTGTAGAATTTAACAGCTCTTTTCTGGATTTTGATGATTAGTGGGTATCAGCCTAATTCTGCTCTGCATGCATTATTTGGTGTTCTAAGTTGTACACAGGATATTTTTGCAGAATTCTGCATGCAGTCTCAATTTGGTGTTTGTCCCATTTTGTGAATTATTGGTTGGTGAGTGCACCCCAGACCTCACAATCATAAAGGGCAATGGGTTCTATAACTGATTCAAGTATTTTTAGCCAGATGCTAATTGGTATGTCCTTTTATGTTCTTCTTGCCTTGTCTCTCAGATCGTTCACAGCTTTGTGGAAGTTACCTGTGGCGCTGATGTTTAGGCCAAGGTATGTGTAGTTTTTTGTGTGCTCTAGGGCAACGGTGTCTAGCTTCAATTTGTATTTGTGGTCCTGGTGACTGGACCTTTTTTGGAACACCATTATTTTGGTCTTACTGAGATTTACTGTCAGGGCCCAAGTCTGTCTGAATCTGTGCAGAAGATCTAGGTGCTGCTGTAGGCCCTCCTTGGTTGGTGACAAGCACCCGATCATCAGCAAACAGTGGACATTTGACTTCAGATTCTAGTAGTGTGAGGCCGGGTGCAGCAGACTGTTCTAGTGCCCTCGCCAATTCGTTGATATATATGTTTAAGAGGGTGTGGCTGCATCCCTGTCTCACCCCATGGCCCTGTGGGAAGAAATGTGTGTTTTTTGCCTATTTTAACCGCACACTTGTTGTTTGTGTTCATGGATTTTATAATTTGTATAACAGACTCTCATATCAAATTGAGTAAAAGGCTTTGTTGAAATCAACAAAGCATGAGAAGTTTTGTTTTGTTTGTTTGTCAATTAGGGTGTGCAGGGTGAATACGTGGTCTGTCGTACAATGATTTGGTAAAAAGCCAATTTGACATTTGCTCAGTACATTGTTTTCACTGAGGAAATGTACGTGTCTGCTGTTAATGACAATGCAGAGGATTTTCCCAAGGTTGCTGTTGACGCATATCCCACGGCGGCTATTGGCGTCAAATTTGTCTCCACTTTTGTGGATTGGGGTGATCAGTCCTTGGTTCCAAATATTGGGGAAGATGCCAGAGCTAAGGTTGATGATAAAGAGTTTTAGTATAACCAATTGGAATTTGTTGTCTGTATATTTTATCATTTCATTGAGGATACCATCAACACCACAGGCCTTTTTGGGTTGGAGAGTTTTTATTTTCATTCAAGGCAATTGGAGAATCCAGTGGGTTCTAAGATTTGTATTTGATCATGCATATATTTTTGCTGTTTGTTCTTTGTTTATAGAGCCAAAAAGATTGGAGAAGTGGTTTACCCATACATCTCCATTTTGGATAGATAATTCTTTGTGTTGTTGTTTGTTTAGTGTTTTCCAATTTTACCAGAAGGGGTTAGAGTCTATGGATTCTTCAATAACATTGAGCTGATTTCTGATGTGCTGTTCCTTCTTCTTCCATAGAGTATTTCTGTATTGTTTTAGTGATTCACCATAGTGAAGGCGTAGACTCAGGTTTTCTGGGTCTCTATGTTTTTGGATGGACAGGTTTCTCAATTTCTTTCTTAGGTTTTTGCATTCTTCATCAAACCATTTGTCTTTGTTGTTCATTGTCTTCAGTTTTCTATTTGAGATTTTTTAGATTTGATAGGGAAGCTGAGAGGTCAAATATACTCTTAAGATTTTCTACTGCCAAGTTTATACCTTCACTATTACAGTGGAACGTTTTGTCCAGGAAGTTGTCTAAAAGGGATTTAATTTGTTGTTGTCTAATTGTTTTTTGGTAGGTTTCCACACTACATTCCTTCCATCGATAGCATTTCTTAATATTACTCAGTACCTTTGGCTTTGATGCCTCATGATTGAGTACTGCTCTGTTGAAGTAGACTGTGATTTTTCTCTGACAGTGGGCTGACTGATCTGAGAGGTCCTAAATGCGGTGTGTGCATGTTGACTTGAGGGAGTGTTGATTGGTTGGGGTGGGGGTGTGGATGTGGCTGGTGATGTTGTGGTCTGGATGTGGGTCCTCTATGTGTAGGTCTTGGGGAGGGGTTCCACAGGTCTGGGAGAGTGTCTCGCTGGAGTGGGATGGGGTGTCTATTGATCTGTTGCTCCTGTGTGAAGTGTTGGGGCTGCGTTTGAGAGCAATGTCCTTTACGGTCCGGGTGAAGGTGGGCACTGCCGCCTTGTCTAGGTGGACCTGGTCATAAAGGCAGTCCAAGTTCAGGGTGGGCCAGGTAAAAATTTGCTTTTGAGCCACAGTCACGGGAAAAACTTGCTTTTATCTGCTGTATGGTCGCAGGGTGGAAGTCCTTTTGTGGTAGCATGGTGTATATAACCACTTGTGAATTAGGGAAAGTAGAAGAAGCTTTTTCAATCACTCCCTTGAGTGCTGTGGCCACTCTTTCCTGCTGTGCTCTCAGGTCGTTTGTGCCTGTGTGTATTATTATGTGGCTAGGTGAACCTAGTTGGTCCTCAGACAGAATCTCTAGGGCGCGTTGGGTGTTTGGACACCAGGGTTTAGACACACTGTGTTTGGGAAAAAGTTTTTTTCTTGTATATATTTCCCGTTTGAGTCCATAAGGAGGACAATCTATGTCTTGTGTATGTCCTCAGTGGTTGTGGGGGAGTTGTCAGGAGGGCTATCAGGGTGGCTGACAGTGGGGGTGCTCAGAGGGGGTAAGATCCCCGAGGCTTGGGGTTCTTCATTTGTCTGTTCAGCTGTGATGTAGACGTGGTCAGGGTCTGGGGTGGACTGTTCTGCTGTGGTGTCAAGACTTTTGTTGGGAGCTGAGGTTGGTTGTTCTGCCTGCTTCCCTGCGGGGGTGGCCACGTCTCTAGTGGGTTGTTCTCTGTCACACGACATCCCCCTCACCCTCTCCTCCAGTAGTCTGATCCTCCCCTCGAGTGCTCTGTTCTTCTCCTGCTCCTGCTTTTTCTCCTGTTGATGTTGTCTCAGAGTGCAGATATATCTCTCTCCTCCTCCAGCTCTCCAGGTCTGGATAAGGGGGTGTTGTTGTGCTGGACTGTTGTCTGGGTCTGTGCTGACTGGAGTGTAATCACCTGTTGTTGCAGCTCCACCTAACTTACCTCCAGCTGGGTGAATTTATTCTAAAACAAACATGTAGTTTGCTTGTAGTATCTGCTTACCTTGTAGAATCTGGTTGATTCTCTGAGGTCTTTGCACAGCAATCCTTATTAATGTTCACTCCACAGGTCACATTGCCTTATCAAGACCATCCGATCAGAGGGATACTTTGGCATGTACAGAGGTAGGACAAGATTGTGTGTGTGTGTGTGTGTGTTTGAGCATGTTCTTTGTTTTTGACTCTGTGTCTCTCTATTTCTTTGGCCATTAGGTGCTGCTGTGAAACTGACTCTGGTCACTCCAGAGAAGGACATCAACCTAGCTGCCATTGACTTCCTTAGCCAACACCTGTCCAAGGATGGGTGAGTAGTGCTCAGAGGCCTATTTCAAACACCTACCTGTCAAATACAATCATACACCAGTCGTAACTGACTGGTGCACCAACCTCGAGCCCACTCTGATCTCTTTGAATAGATGTACTTGAAAGGTGTAGTGTATACTATATCAGCTTTAACTAACTTCTTGTTTGGATTTGATATACATATCACAAATAGGATTCTAATAATATCTTCACCATGTGCTGGGATCTAGTGGTAATACATTAGAGGTATAAATATTTTGTAAACATACAGCATGGATGATAGGACCGATCCCATAGGCCCCTGCAGCATTATCCGCATGACATACCTGGGCTATCTTTAGCGTCCCCCAACATTTCCATGGGGACCAAGAACATGGCTGATAAATTATTGAGTGACCAGCGCTCGTGAATTATTAACATGTTTCTAAGACTGTGTGTGTGTGTGCGTGTGTGTGTGTATGTTTATGTATGTTTCTCCATGTGTATCATTAATGTTATGTTTATTGCTTTATGCATGTTTATGGTCATGTCCTTTGCATGTAGAAACAGGGAGTTTTAAGTTGTATGCATGTTGTTTAATGTGTGTAAAACACTTGAGATAGCACCAGACCATCCAGAGAAATTAGCAAAGTCATTAACTAAAATAATTATGACATTTGTTTTCTCTCTCAGTCAGAAGCTCACCCTGCTGAGGGAGATGCTGGTGAGTTGTGGTGCTGGTCCAGACAGCTGATGTTCTAAAAGAGCTGCACAATCTGGATCCCTACAAATCAGCTGGGCTAGACAATCTGGACCCTCTCTTCCTAAAATTATCCGCCTCCATTGTTGTTACCCCTATTCCTAGTCTGTTCAACCTCTCTTTCTTATCATCTGAGATTCCTAAAGATTGGAAAGCGGCCGTGGTCATCCCCCTCTTCAAAAGGGGCAGACACTCTAGACCTAAACTGTTGCAGACCTATATCCATCCTGCCCTGCCTTTCTAAAGTCTTCGAAAGCCAAGTGAACAAACAGATCACCAACCATTTCGAATCCCACCGTACCTTCTCCGCTATGCAATCTGGTTTCCGAGCTGGTCACGGGCGCACCTCAGCCACGCTCAAGGTCCTAAACTATATCATAACTGCCATCGATAAAAGACTACTGTGCATCCGTCTTCATCGACCTGGCCAAGGCTTTTGACTGTGTCAATCACCGTATTCTTATCGGCAGACTCAACAGCCTTGGTTTCTGTAATGATTGCCTCACCTGGTTCACTAACTACTTCTCAGATAGAGCTCAGTTTGTCAAATTGGAGGGACTGTTGTCTGGACCTCTGACAGTCTCTATGGGGGTGCCACAGGGTGAAATTCTAGGGCCGACTCTTTTCTCGGTATATATCAATGATGTCGCTCTTGCTGCTGGTGATTCTTCGATCCACCTCTACGCAGACGACACCATTCTGTATACATCTGGCCCTTCTTTGGACACTGTGTTAACAAACCTCCAAACGCCTACAACACTCCTTCCGTGACCACCAACTGCTCTTAAATGCTAATAAAACTAAATGCATGCTCTTCAATCGATCGCTGCACGACTAGCATCACTACTCTGAATGGTCCTGAATGGTGGACAACTAGAATATGTGGACAACAATAAATACCTAGGTGTCTAGCTCACATTAAGCATCTCCAATCCAAAGTTAAATCTAGAATCGGCTTCCTATTTCGCATCAAAGCCTCCTTCACTCATGCTGCCAAACATACCCTCGTAAAACTGACCATCCTACCGATCCAGCTTACTGATCGCTGCAGCTGTACACAGCCCATCTGTAAAAAGCCCATCCAACCAACTACCTACCTTATCCCATATCTGTATTTGTTTTTCTGCTATTTTGCACATCAGTATTTCTACTTGCACATCTTCCTCTGCACTCCAGTGTAATTGCGAAATTGTAATTACTTCGCTACTATTGGCATATTTATTGCCTTACCTCCTTACTTCATTTGCACACACTGTATACAGATTTTTCCATTGTGTTATTGACTGTACGTTTGTTTATCCCATGTGTAACTCTGTGTTGTTGTTTTTGTCGCACTGCTTTGCTTTATCTTGGCCAGATCGCAATTGTAAATGAGAACTTGTTCTCAACAGGCCTACCTGGTTAAATAAAGGTGAAATGAAAAATAAAATATAAAAAAAACATGTCAGGTAAACTCAGCTGAAGTATCAGCCTCAGACAGCTTTCTACTACCATCTTGTGGCTCAACAGTAATTATGCACACTAGTTGTGTGTCATGCCTGGGTGTTTGAACTCTTCTGAAACACAGTCACACAGTCTCTCCATCTCTTTGTCTCTCCATCTCTTTGTCTCTCCATCTCTCTGTCTCTCCATCTCTCTGTCTCTCCATCTTTTTGTCTCTCCATCTCTTTGTCTCTCCATCTCTTTGTCTCTCCATCTCTCTGTCTCTCCATCTCTTTGTCTCTCCATCTCTTTGTCTCTCCATCTCTCTGTCTCTCCATCTCTCTGTCTCTCCATCGCTTTGTCTCTCCATCGCTTTGTCTCTCTGTCTCTCCATCTCTTTGTCTCTCCATCTCTTTGTCTCGCCATCTCTCTGTCTCTCCATCTCTTTCTCTCCATCTCTTTGTCTCTCCATCTCTTTGTCTCTCCATCTCTCCATCTCTTGGTGCAGGTCATCATCACCACTCCCATGGAGATGCTAAAGATTCAGTTACAGGATGCAGGGTGGATAGGTGAGAGATGGGTATAGAAGGAGAGAGGAGGTTGGATGTTCCCCTGTTCCCAGTCACTGTTTCATGACCAACCAATGTCTTGTGAGCCAAACAAACACAAACAGATCACAGGTATCTGATCAGTTAGAACCAGTAACAACCAGCATTGTTTTTGTATCAATGTAAAATTGTTATTTTATTGCTTGACCACATTTGTGACTCTTCCTTGTGTTCCTGTGATTCCCCAAATGTATTTTTATTTTCCAACCTCCTGAGGCATTCCTGCTTTTCTGTCCCTGGTTGATGATGTCACACTGATGATAATGATGATGTTGTGTGTGTTATGACACACGTAGAGGCTCAGAGGAAGCTGATGTCCCAGGCTGTAGTTGGGCCCCTGGGGGCCCAGTGGAGTTGAGGTCCCATACAGCAATGCAGCTCAGCTGCTGTGGAGCCAGGGCATCGCAGGGCTCTACAAGGGCCTGGGGGCCACACTCCTGAGGTAACCTGCACAGAGACACAATATAAGCCTTGCAAGAACACAAACAAATTAAGATGATTCACATTTGTTGGACCATTCCTCTGTTCGCTTAGGGACGTGCCATTCTCCATAATCTACTTCCCTGTTTGTCAATCTGAAAAGTCTTGGTGGCCGTGGAGCTAATGGCCCCACTCCCTTCTATGTGTCCTTTGCATCAGGCTGCTTCACTGGCAGTACAGTTGCTGTGGGAGTTAATCCTGTGGATGGTAAGGACAGTTGTGTGTGTGTATGCAGTTGTATGGTTTTGCCTTGAATCGGCAAGACAGAACAGCTGCCTCCAGTAAGACAAGGGGTGGAGGTTTGTGTCTATTTGTCAATATCAGCTGGTGATCAAAATCACATTTTTAGGAAGTCCCAAGGTTTTGCTCACCTGAGGTAGAGTGTCTCGTGATAAGCTGTAGACCACAATATTTAACGAGAGTTTTCATCTATACTTTTCGTAGCTGTCTATTTACCACCACAAACTAATGCTGGCACTAAGACCGCACTCAACGAGCTGTGTAAAGCCATACGCAGACAAGAAAATGCTCATTCAGAGGCCGCTCTCCTAGTGGCCGAGGACTTTAATGCAGAGAAACTTAAAGGTGAAAAAACAGGAGACTACCTTTACTCCAAACACAAAGACACGTACAAAGCTCTCCCTCGCCCTCCATTTGGCAAATCTAACCATAATTCTATCCTCCTGATTCCAATAAAAAACTAAAGCAGGAAGTACCAGTGACTCGCTCAATACCGAGGTGGTCAGATGACGCAGATGCTAAGCTACAGGACTGTTTTGCTAGCAAAGACTGGAATATATTCCGGGACTTATCTGATTTCATTGAGGAGTATACCACATCAGTCACCGGCTTCATCAATAAGTGCATCAATGACATTGTCCCCACAGGGACCGTACGTATATACCCCAACCAGAAGCCATGAATTGCGATGAACTGAGCTAAAGGGTAGAGCTGCCACTTTCAAGGAGCCAGACTCTAACCCGACACACACACAATAAATCCTACTATGCCCTCAGATGAACCATCAAACAGGTGAAGTGTAAATACAGGACTTAGATTGAATCCTACTAAACTGGTTCCAACGCTCGTCAGATGTGGCATGACTTGCATACTATTACGGACTACAAAGGGAAGCCCAGTGACACAAGCCTACCAGATGAACCAAATTACTTCTATTCAAGCAACACTGAAGCATGGATGAGAGCACCAGCTGTTCTAGATCACGCTCGCTTACCTGCTTTTTCTTCCCAATTTTGATCTTGTCTCCTTTGTGCAACTCCCCAACGGGCTAGGGAGGCGAAGATTGAGTCATGCCTCCTCTGAAATATGACCCACCAACACCCATCTGCTTAACCCGGAAGCCATCTGCACCAATGTGTTGGAGGAAACACTACCAATTGTGCAGTTCTGATACAGCCCAGGATTAAACCAGGGTCTGTAGTGATGACTCTAGCACTGCGATGCAGTACCTTAGACCACTGCTCCACTCAGGAGGCACATGAGTAAGATCTTTAAAAAGGTCAACATTCACAAGGCTGCAGGGCCAGACGGTTACCAGGACGTCTACTCCGAGCATGCGCTGACCAACTGGCAAGTGTCTTCACTGACATTTTCAACCTGTCCCTGACCGAGTCTGTAATACCTACATGTTTCAAACAGACCACCATAGTCCATGTGTCCAAGAACACCAAGGTAACCTGCCTAAATGACTACCGACCTGTAGCACTCACGTCTGTAGACATGAAGTGCTGTGAAAGGCTGGTCATGGCTCACATCAACACCATCAGCCCAGAAACCCTAGACCCACTACAATTTGCAAACCGCCCCAACCGCCCCAGCAATCGCAACTGCACTCAATACTATCCTTTCCATCCTGGACTAAATTAACAGTTATGTGAGAATGCTGTTCATTGACTACAGACTTCAGTGTTCAATATCATCGTGCTCTTAAAGCCCATCACTAACCTAAGGACCCTAGGACTAAACACCTCCCTCCTGTACTCCCTGCTCACCCATGACTGCGTGGCCAAGCACAACTCTAACTCCAACACCATCATTAAGATTACAGATGACACAACGGTGGTAGGCCTGTTCACCGACAACAATGAGACAGACTATAGGGAAGAGATCAGACCTGAAAGTGTGCTGCCAGGACAACAACCTTTCCCTCAATGTGATCAAGACAAAGAGATGATTGTGGACTACAAGAAAAGGAGGGCCGAGCATGTCCCCATTCCCATCGATGGGGCTGTAGTGTTGCGGGTTGAGAGCTTCAAGTTCCATGGTGTCCACATCACCAACACACTATCATGGTCCAAACACACCAAGACAGTCGTGAAGAGGGCACGACAATGCCCATTCCCCCAAAGATTTGGCATGGGTCCTCAGATCCTCAAAAAGTTATACAGCTGCACTATCAAGAGCATCACCGCCTGGTATGGCAACTGCTCGGCCTCCGACCGCAAGGGGCTACAAAGGGTAGTGCGTACGGCCCAGTACATCACTGGGGCCAAGCTTCCTGCCATCTAGGACCTATTTACCAGTCGGTGTCAGAGAAAGGCTCACATTTTTTTTCTTAACGATTATTTTTCTTAAAACTGCATTGTTTGTTAAGGGCTTGTACGTAACCATTTCACGGTAAGGTCTACACCTGTTGTATTCGGCGCATGTGACAAATGAAATGTGATTTGATTTGATTATGCCTGCCGTGTCTCCTGTAAACCATTTGATACAGTTAGTGTGTTTCAGCGATTAAGACCAGAATTCAGACCATGACACAGAGAAGTCAGGAGGACACCTACAGCAGAGTGACTGACTGCATCAGGTAACCTCTCCTTCTCACTCTAACTCTTCCACTGCTTCCCTCCTGGTTTTTACAGGCCTTTTCTGTTCGATTATATCAATATTATCTGATGGTAGAACATGACAACATCTACTGGTACTATGAAATAAACGGAGAAGGCATTTTAGGCTAGAATATACAGTGCCAGTCAAAAGTTTGGACACACCTACTCATTCAAGGGTTTTTCTTTATTTTTACTATTTTCTACATTATAGAATATTAGTGAAGACATAAAAAAAATGAAATAATACCTATTGTCACACCCTGATCTGTTTCACCTGTCTTTGTGATTGTCTCAACTCACCTCCAGGTGTCTCCCATCTTCCCCATTGTCCCCTGTGTATTTATACCTGTTTTCTCCGTTTGTCTATTGCCAATTCGTTTTGTTTTGTCAAGACTACCAAGCCTACCTGTCTCTCGATTGTTCCTGTTTCCTAGTTTTCTCTGTGTTTACCATTCTGCCTGCCCTGACCCTGAGCCTGCCTGCCGTCCTGTACCTTTGCCCCACCTTTCTGGATTAATGACTTTTGTCTGCCCTGAGCCTGCCTGCCGTCCTGTACCTTTGCCCCACCTATCTGGATTACTGACCTCTGTCTGCCCTTGTCCTGCCTTTTGCCTGCCCCTTTTCAAATTAATAAACTGTTGTTACTTCGACCAAGTCTGCATCTGGGTCTTACCTGAAATGTGATACATATGGAATCTTGTAGTAAACAAAAAAGTGTTAAACAAATGAAAATATATTTTATATATTAGATTCTTCAAAATAGCCACCCTTTGCCCAACCTCAACCCAATTGAGATGGTTTTGTATGGGTTGGACTACAGAGTGAAGGAAAAGCAGCCAACAAGTGCACAGCATATGCGGGAACTCCTTCAAAAAAGCATTCCAGATGAAGCTGGGTGAGAGAATGCCAAGAGTATGCAAAGCTGTCAGCAAGGCAAAGGGTGGCTACTTTGAAGAATCTCAAATATAAAATATATTTTGATTTGTTTAACACTTTTCTGGATACACAATGATTACATGGGAGTTATTTCATAGTTTTGATGTCTTCACTATTATTTTACCATTAAGAAAATAGTAAAAATTAAGAAAAACCCTTGAATGAGTAAGTGTGTCCAAACTTTTGACTGGTACTGTAGATACACCACTATATCACGACCCTCTTGTCTAACAGGAAGATTCTGCGCCAAGAGTGTCCCTCTGCTTTCCAGAAGGGGGCGTACTGCCGTGCTCTGGTCATTGCTCCCCTCTTTGGCATCGCACAGGTTGTCTACTTCCTGGGAGTGAGAGAGTTCCTTCTCAGCTTCCTGCCTCAATGGAACAACTAGTCTTGCACTCTCATACACAGCCCACAATGGAGGCAGATAATTTGTCTCTTTCCTATCACACACAGCCGACATTGGAGCTAGGTAATCTGGTACCTTCCTCTCATACACAGCCCACACTGGAGCCAGGTAATCTGTCACTTTCCTCTCATACACAGCCCACACTGGAGCCAGGTAATCTGGTACCTTCCTCTCATACACAGCCCACACTGGAGCCAGGTAATCTGGTACCTTCCTCTCATACACAGCCCACACTGGAGCCAGGTAATCTGGTACCTTCCTCTCATACACAGCCCACACTGGAGCCAGGTAATCTGGTACCTTCCTCTCATACACAGCCCACACTGGAGCCAGGTAATCTGGTACCTTCCTCTCATACACAGCCCACACTGGAGCCAGGTAATCTGGTACCTTCCTCTCATACACAGCCCACACTGGAGCCAGGTAATCTGGTACCTTCCTCTCATACACAGCCCACACTGGAGCCAGGTAATCTGGTACCTTCCTCTCATACACAGCCCACACTGGAGCCAGGTAATCTGGTACTTTCCTCTCATACACAGCCCACACTGGAGCCAGGTAATCTGTCACTTTCCTCTCATACACAGCCCACACTGGAGCCAGGTAATCTGGTACCTTCCTCTCATACACAGCCCACACTGGAGCCAGGTAATCTGTCACTTTCCTCTCATACACAGCCCACACTGGAGCCAGGTAATCTGTCACTTTCCTCTCATACACAGCCCACATTGGCCAAAGCCCTAAGGAGTTAGTTAGAGTCAGACAGAACGGTGTGTGTGTTCTAGACCAGAGTTTGCCCTCTGCACCTGTTGAGGGTGTTCTGATAGGTCATCCTTTTTTATATCCTCTACCTGAGATGAATTACTGTAAATATTTACATTTAGGTCTGATTTATAATAAAATAATCATTCAATATCATTTCAAGTGTACTTTTAGTAGTGCCTTATCAAGGTTAAGTCATAGAACTCTCTTTATTGTTTTTACTAAGATGTTGCTATCATGATATATAAATCTGTCAAATCATATTAACTCAGTGTATATCTGTCTCAACATGACTGTACTGTAATATGTTCTGTCTGTATTGATGCTATGTTTTATTGTGGTTTTGTGGCTGTTTTGCACAGCTTCTGTACCTCTTTCCAAATTGTGTTTCCCTCTTCATCCATGAAGAAGCTTTAGAATTGCATTCTTCTTCCAAGAATGCAATGAGTATTTCATCACAGTGATACTATGAGCTGATCTGGGGTGTATTCAGGATTACCAAAGATAACATAAGATGTTGGCAGAGGTTGGAAACAATGTACTCAAGCTGTGTGCCGAGAAAGAGTCAACATTGGCTGCAGCAAATGTAGCTGGTTGGTGACATTGGTGATTACACACCAAACACAATTTGCTGCCCAGCCACCATGTTGGCACCATTTTGTGACTAGGTGTCAGTTTAGGTGCCTGCCTGAATTTTATGATAGAAACTCTCCTTTTTGTGGGCAAAATGTTTTCCATTTTGTGTAAACGTTTTCTGTTAGAAAACATTTTGCAACAGACAAAACGTTTCGCAACAGAATCTGCTAAATTAATACAACCCAGGGTTCTGAGAGTGGCCCTTCACTCACAGCACTCAGCCAGAGTCAAGTCATCAAATCAAAAAGATAAAAACCCACCCTTGACATTTGTGCAAGCCCATCGCCATTATCATTACTGAAAGGTACATTTGTAGACCCTGTATGACCCTGTATCATAGTAACCTAGATTATATTGTGCTGGTTCTTCCCTGGACCGTTATTCCCTCTTCTCAGGAGGACACATGCACGTCCAAGCACTTTTATGTCGCCACCCCTCTTCCCTCCCCTGTAGATATGGTGGGTGTTGGGTTATCAGTTTGGATATGGATGTGCACTGAAGGTGTAAAACAGACTGACAGCTATTTTATAATTAATTTGAGGCAAAATAAGAAAGGAAAAAATGTATCCCTCTCGTATATATTGCTGTCTGAAAAATGAATGGGATTGTGCTACCTGTGTTGCCTTATGATTCTTTCTCTCTATTTGTGTGACAGTCTTTGGTGTGTGGTTTGTCCTCATTCTACCGTAACAAGTCTCAAGGAAATCTGAAGAGGCCCCCTGGACTGTGGTAACCAAGGAAACAATGGAGGGAGGGCTTCACCAAATTAATCTATCTCAGTATCTTGCTGTCTCTGTCAGCCTGTCTCGTTCCTACGGAACCATGTGTCCATCCAATAGCCAGATTCTCTAGTTCACATGGGCATGTCTATCCTTGTGTCCTGTTGCTTTCTTGGCATTGTCTCCTTTGGAGGAGATCCATTTCCCACCTGCAGTGTTTGTCTTTCTCCACTCTCATGGATACCACTCAGATCCCATTTGAAAACAAGCAAGCAGAGACACTGTGTATAGAGGACACATTATTTACACCTCCCATTGTTACGTGATTACTACAGTGTTAGCATATGTCCAGTGGATGGAGCAGCTGCAAGCCGGCATGCATTTAATGTATACTACATTTCATAGAATTGAATACAATTACAAGAAGGAGATGTTTGTACTATGATTATTATTCATATGATTAATTATTAATAATCATTCTAATATGTTATTATTATGTACTTTGTATGCTGCACAGGGGAATATGGCTAATACAGGTGGAGTCAAGGAACACGGTAAACCGATAAGAAATGGGAAGAAGAGAAGGGAGGGGAAGAGGGAGAGATTAGAGATGGGGAGATCGAGGCACTCAACCAAATCAGGGCATAGATTACAAAAGAAGTGAGTGCCTGGAGGGTGAGAATCTACTGTCAAGGACTGTCAAACACACACAGACCAGAGGGGATGGAGATGCCCCACCATTATTTAGATCAATTTCATTATATTAATCTAGATTCAATTTATCGTAGGCCTACTGTCACAGGCAGTGCCATACATTTCACTTTCATAAGACTTAAATTGCCTTCCTAGTGATCAATTAGCTTATTTACTATGACATTTCATATGTTGAGAAATTACATTCTCAAGGGGAATTGCAATAGCTGTATTATTCACCCTTTTTTAGGGGAATGGGAGAGTATGGTGTGTAAATGGCTCGAGAAATGATATCTACCTCATTTGATGGTGTATAACAGGCAGGAATTGTGTCTCAGGGCTATGAAAGTGGAAGAAATTGTACCAGCAAGTATGGCTGAAATGGATAGGAATATCTACTGTATGTAGCTAAGTGATCTAAATCTGTTACGGTTCTGTTGTCATTATTTGTAATCTACAGTACAGTAAATGGCATTGATTCATCAACAATTAATTTACTGTAAAATTGACATAAGACTTTTGAAAACTGCACTTTATAGGTCTACCAGCAGATTGGTATTGGGGCAAGCTGGCAGCTGCAAAATGACATAATGTCAATGAAAACCCTCATTGCTGAAGTTGCGTTGATGAAAGAGTTGCCTTGAGTTCGGAGGCGAGAGTGTGACAGGCTAATTAATATTCATGCTAGAGATGATGGGAGAGAGAGAGAGCGAGAGAGAGAGAGGGAAGGAAGGAAGGAGCAAGTCCTACGAGAGATGTAGAGAGGGGTTTTGGAATATTTGTTTGAGATCCAGTGTGTAGCTCTGAGTGGGCTGTAACCTACACTCTAAAAAATGCTGGGTTAAAAACAACTCAATTTGGGTTATTTAGTAACCCTGCGCTGGGTAAATATTGGACAGACCACATGCTGTTCTTTTGACCCAGCCAGTTGAGTTGCGTTGCGTTAATAACCCAACATGTTGGGTTGTTTGAATTACCAAACATGGGTTAATTTAACCATCAATTGTTTTTTTATTCACTTTCATGCTGGGTCTTTTTTAATGTAATTCTATGTTATTTTAAGGAGACATGGCCTATTATGGGTGTGGCTTTAATATCGTTATTTTTGGCCACCCATGAGAGTAAATGTCATTCTGGTCAATCATTTTAAGTTTGTATATTACAAAATAAAATGTTTCTTGAATATTGTTGCAAATTACACATTTTAATATAAAGTTAATAACATTATAATGGCAGCAGTTAGTCTAGTGGTTAAGAGCGATTGGCCAATAACCAAAAGGTTGCTGGTAGGAATCCCAGAGTTGGAGAAGTGGAAAAATGTGGTGTTCTGCCCTTGAGCAAAGCAGTTTCTTGTGTTTCTCAAGAATGGTCCACCACCCAAAAGACACCCAGTCAACTTGACACAACTGTGGTAAGCGTTGGAGTCAACATGGGCCAGCATCACTGTGAAACGATTTCAACACCTTGTAAAGTCAATGCCCCGACGAATTGAGGCTGTTCTGAGGGCAAAAGTGTGCAACTCAATAATAGAAATGTGTTCCTAATGTTTTGTCCACTCAGTGTCAGTGAGAGAGAGAGAGAGAGAGAGAGATGCCAGACAGACAACTGAGTTCTGGGACAGAGAAAGCATTATCTTGCAGCCAAAAGGCTTACAATGAGACAGGAAGAGGCACATGGCCAGCATCGCTCCAAGGATCAGCATATACACTCCAATCTCATGGAGTTGTCATTGGCTTCCATTATTATTGAGCACTCAAGGTTAAGGAATGGAAGATGGGTAAGACGAAAGTATAGGCTTATGCATAGACCACCTTGTAGGCCTACAACCCAGTTGCTTTAGCACATTTTGTTTGAAACATTTTAAATGTAAAATTAGAGTAAGAATGTTTCTCAACGTTATATGGGCTAGCCTACTTATCAATATCAATTAAATGCGTAATTGATAGCCCATGTCATTAAATACTTGGCATGTGGTCAAATGAAGATGGGTAAATAAGATTAGGCTACACCAAACTTTAATAGTCCTTCATAAAATAACAATTATTGAATGTACTGTTTGCCATTCGATGTTCTACAACACTAGGGACCGCTGGTGAGCCATGTCAGTCATGTTGCTACGGGTGGACGTGAGCGGTGAGTAAATCAACTTTTCGTATTGGCTATAACAGTCATATGGCGAACACAGATTGAGTGTTAAAAATAACAGGCTCAAGGAATCGAGGATGAAGAAACGCTTAACACAAAAAAAATGTGAAGGATGTTAGGCTACAGTATGTGCGCGCGAGAAAAGGCAACCGTTTCTCACACACGAACCCCAATTAATTTTCCACCTGCAGTTGGGAGTCACTGACAACCTGTCGCCCATAGACTACCAACCAGACCAGGCTGAGACGACACACCTACAGACACATATTAGCACATTTCCAGTTTGGTTACTTATGAGGCCACAAAGGCACACACATTTCCAGGTCTCTTTTTGTGGTGAATCAATCCCTCTCTCGCCCCCTCTATATGTAGTAGCCATCTGAGACGGTTTCTGGAATTCTCAAAGGACATGCTTATGAAATGAAGGGATTATAATAATAATAGTGATTGAGGTGAGGATAAGGATGGTGATATAATGGTGACTGTAGACTAACATCTAACTAGGTCGAACGAGGAGCGTACAATTTGGAGACGATTAAGTCCCTTTAAAAAATAGGCAACATTAAAGTGTATGGTTCCAGTCCGAACACGGATTTTGACTCCAGCTGCGAGTACTTTGCACGGACTGCTTTCACGTCACCCCGCCCGTCTGCCCGTCTCCTCCCTGCAATCTTATTGCGACCATCTCTTTTGAGCGCATCTGAACTGGAGAGAGAGAGATAGTAAATAGATTCAGGCACCAACATTTACCTACCTGCTCGAGCGAAATACGGGGAGGACGCTGAAGTACGCGCGCGTCCACGCGCACTCGCTGAGTAGCAAGACAATAAGGCAATAAATAAAAACCAAAATTGGAATTTCAGTTTTCAACACGAAGGCTATTCCTTAAAAATAAACATATAAGAATACAGCTTTACTGAAAAAAGCAACAGCCATGCATCTGAACAGAGAAGAAGGGAACAGCAAAGGTGAGAGAAATACCCCAATTTATATTTTCCATGCCAGACTGTCTGTCTCCCTTTTAGGCTAGTTTGTTTGAGACTCTTGTGATCGTTCAAAAACGCCCTTGAGTAGGATTTGTTGGTCTCAAGTAATGATGCTGGGAGTCATCGCCACAACACAAGCAGCATGTTATTGCTGATTTTACTAGTGTCATCTCTATCAGAATGCATAGCCCATGATGTTGTTTACTCGTTACATTCCTTGTCATGTGCCTGGATGACATTCAAAGGCTACATCATCGTTCAGAGACCGCACCAAAGGCAATTGTATAGATGGAATGACTAAAATTAGGCTGGCAGCATGGAGACTTGAGTGTAAGTTAAATATGCTTGTGCACTTGTTGTTCTCTTAGTATTGTTAACGTTAGCCTACATGCCCGAGTGTCACGGGTTTTTACTTCAGGTAAACTGAGCGGCAAAGCACACAAGGTCATCTCATCTCCTATCATGTCCACGGGTGTTTGTGTCCCTGTCATAGAGGAGGGAGAGAGGAGCATATTGTATGTGTGTGCGGGTGGGGGGCACCTATTTAAGAAATGTATCCCACGTGCATCGGGGGCGTGACAGGTTACATGGAGGAATAGTGGCCCTCTTCCCGCCCCTAAGTGTCGCCCCTGGTGGCAAGCAGTAGGCTGCACACCTTGACAGCAAACACCTGCTGCTCAGGGAGAGAAATGTGTGAACTGAATGATCCTCTGTGAAGACTGTCAGTAAACGTGAAATAGCTGAAAACAGCTTTATTCATTCATGGCCTCATTATGGCAGTGAAAAATGCACTTCCAATAAATCACCCAGTTCCAATAAATATTATTGGCTGTAGTCTGAATATATAAGAAGGCATAGTTCTATAAACACTGTGTCCCTTTGCACATCCCTTTTGTGACAGATCACTTGAAAAATAGGCCTATATATTGAGGGTCATTTGCAGAGAGGATGGTGTCTGGAACAAGTGTGTTTCTGAACACTGTACTCTATAAAATGACCTAAATCTATCCACATAATAGAGCAAAAGCAAATTGCAAACTTTCATGAACACAGAAAATGTGAGATTTGTTCATTTTCCATCATCCACTCTAGAATTACAGGCTTATTTACTGTAGTTCCTACAGCCATGTGCTGTATGTCAAAAGTATGTGGACACCTGCTCATTGAACATCTCATTCCAAAGTCATGGGCATTAATCTGGATTTGCTGCCATGACAGCCTTCATTCTTCTGGAAGGCTTTCCACTAGATGTTGGAACATTGCTGCAGGGACTTGCTTCCATTCAGCCACAAAACCATTAGTGAGGCCGGCACTGATGTTGGGCAATTAGGCCTGGCTTGCAGTCTGCGTTCCAATTCATCCCAAAGGTGTTCGATGGTCTTGAGGTCAGGGCTCTGTGCAGGCCAGTCAAGTTCTTCCACACTGATCTTGACAAACCATTTCTGTATGTACCTTGCTTTGTGCATGGGGGCATTGTCATGCTGAAACAGGAAAGGTCCTTCCCCAAACTGTTGCCACAAAGCTGGAAGCATAGAATCGTCTAGTATGTCATTGTATGCTGTAGCATTAAGATTTCCCTTCACGGGAACTAAGCTGCCTAGCCCGAGCCATGAAAAACATCCACAGACCATTATTCCTCCTCCACCTAACGTTACAGTTGGCACTATGCATTGGGGCAGGTAGTATTCTCCTGGCATCCACCAAACCCAGATTTGTCCTTCAGAGTGCTAGATGGTGAAGTGTGATTCATCACTTCAGTGAACACATTTCCACTGCTCCAGAGTCCAATGTCGGAGAGCTTTAAACCACTCCAGGCAAAGCTTGGCATTGCGCATCTTAGTGTGTGGCTGCTCGGCCATGGAAACCCATTTTATGAAGCTCCCGATGAACAGCCTTGTGCTGACGTTGCTTCCAGAGGCAGTTTGGACCTTGGTAGTGAGTGTTGTAACCAAGGACTGATGATTTTTATGCGCTACGCGCCTCAGCACTCGGTGGTCCTGTTCTGTGAGCTTGTGTGGCCTACCACTTCGGGGCTGAGCCGTTGTTGCTCCTAGACTTTCACAATAACAGCACTTACAGTTGACCAGGGCAGCATCCTCCAAAACACAAACCAGCCAAGCCGCGCTGCTTCTTGACACAATGCCCGATTAACCCGGAAGCCAGCCGCACCAAGGTGTTGGAGGAAACACCATACACCAGGCGACCGTGTCAGTGTGCATTGCGCCCGGCCCGCAACAGGAGTCGCTAGAGCACAATGGGACAGGGACATCCCTGCCGGCCAAACCCTCCCCTAACCCAAACGACGCTGGGCCAATTGTGCGCCGCCCCATGGGTCTCCCGGTTTCTCCCGGCTGGCACAGAGCCGACAGAGTGGGATTTTGCGGAGGGGGCACACTGACTTGATAATGGAATAAGAATATATGGATGAGCGATGACCGAGCGGCATAGGTTAAGATGCAGTACATATTATAGATTACAGTATATACAGTGGGGCAAAATAGCATTTAGTCAGCCACCAATTGTGCCATTAATTTTCATCATAGGTACACTTCAACTATGACAGACATAATGAGAAAAAAAAATCCAGAAAATCACATTGTAGGATTTATAATGAATTTATTTGCAAATTATGGTGGAAAATAAGTATTTGGTCACCTACAAACAAGCAAGATTTCTGGCTCTCACAGACTTGTAACTTCTTCTTTAAGAGGCTCCTCTGTCCTCCACTCGTTACCTGTATTAATGGCACCTGTTTGAACTTGTTATCAGTATTAAAGTCACCTGTCCACAACCTCAAACAGTCACACTCCAAACTCCACTATGGCCAAGACCAAAGAGCTGTCAAAGGACACCAGAAACAAAATTGTAGACCTGCACCAGGCTGGGAAGACTGAATCTGCAATAGGTAAGCAGCTTGTAGGTAAGCAGTATGTCTTCCATATTAGGAAATCTCCCTCGATCTGGGGCTCCACGCAAGATCTCACCCCATGGGGTCAAAATGATCACAAGAACAGTGAGCAAAAATCCCAGAACCACACGGGGGGACCTAGTGAATGACCTGCAGAGAGCTGGGACCAAAGTAGCAAAGCCTACCATCAGTAACACACTACGCCGCCAGGGACTCAAATCCTGCAGTGCCAGACATGTCCCCCTGCTTAAGCCAATACATGTCCAGGCCCGTCTAAAGTGTCCTAGAGAGCATTTGGATGATGCAGAAGAAGATTGGGAGAATGTCATATGGTCCGATTAAACCAAAATAGCACTTTTTGGTAAAAACACAACTCGTCATGTTTGGAGGACAAAGAATGCTGAGTTGCATCCAAAGAACACCATACCTACTGTGAAGCATGGAGGTGGAAACATCATGCTTTGGGGCTGTTTTTCTGTAAAGGGACCAGAACGACTGATCCGTGTAAAGGAAAGAATGAATGGGGCCATGTATCGTGAGATTTTGAGTGAAAACCTCCTTCCATCAGCAAGGGCATTGAAGATGAAACGTGGCTGGGTCTTTCAGCATGACAATGATCCCAAACACACCGCCCGGGCACCGAAGGAGTGACTTCGTAAGAAGCATTTCAAGGTCCTGGAGGGGCCTAGCCAGTCTCCAGAACTCAACCCCATAGAAAATCTTTGGAGGGAGTAGAAAGTCCGTGTTGCCCAGCAACAGCCCCAAAACATCACTGCTCTGGAGGAGATCTGCATGGAGGAATGGGCCAAAATACCAGCAACAGTGTGTGAAAACCTTGTGAAGACTTACAGAAAACGTTTGACCTCTGTCATTGCCAACAAAGGGTATATAACAAAGTATTGAGACAAACTTTTGTTATTGACCAAATACTTATTTTCCACCATAATTTGCAAATAAATTCATTAAAAATCCTACAATGTGATTTTCTGGATTTTTTTCCTCGTTTTGTCTGTCAGAGTTGAAGTGTACCTATGATGAAAATTACAGGCCTCTCTCATATTTTTAAGTGGGAGAACTTGCACAACTGGTGCCTGACTAAATACTTTTTTTGCCCCACTGTACATATGAGATGAGTAATGAAAGAAATGTAAACATTATTTTACCTGCGGGTGATGGGCAGGACTCACAGGAGGTATGTTGGTAAAGGAATTTAATCAAGCTATGTAGCCTTTTGATTTCTTCTTAATGAATAAATACAACTAAAATGTTTTGTTGTTTCTCTGTAATACTAGCCACCTAGCAATTTTATGACGTTGGCTTTAACTAGCCAGCTAGATAGGTTTCGAATCTCCCAACATCAAAACTATCTACCAAGCCATTTCAGGCTATCAATTAAGTTAAAGTAGCTTGTCTGACTATCTTAGCTGGAAAGCCTGCTGGCAAGGTTTCTAGACTTTAGAAAAGCAAGCAATTACTAAATGTACTGAATAAAACTCACATTCCTTTCAATCTTTTACCCAGATTTTAGCAGAGATGTAGAGAAGCATATGTGACCGACCGCCTTGATTCGGGGCTTATGTAGCAAAATTTGAAATTGTGTTTTTTACATTGGATAAAAGCACAGAGCTACAAAATGGTATATCATACACTACATTTGAGGCACAATGGGACAGTAATTCTGCTTTGGAAGTTGATAAACTTATAACCTCACTTTTGAGAAAATTCCCTTTGAATGTTTTGGAACCTACTGGAGAGCTCTTCTTTGTGTCAGGTCACTCTGGTTCACACTGACTGTGTGCAATGCCATAAGAATCATCAGATCTTTCTCCCTCTCTGTCACGAATGCCATGGTTGCCCTTAGTTTGAAGATATAATCCGGAGACAGGTGTTCTCTTTTCAACTCCCTCTGCATTTGCAATCAAATGGCAAAATTCTATTAATCTCTACCAGACATTCCACTGATTTCAAAACTTGGTCAACTTCTTCCGTGACAACAACACTGTTGATCTCTGTTTATTCCCCATCACTGTCATCAGAAGACTCTACAATGTCTTCTTCAAAGAACATGTTTTTACCTAAATCAGGCATTTCCTAATCATCTGATTCATTTTCAGAGTCAGAGAGAATCAGCATGGCACGATCATCCTCCAGAAAGTAGCCCATCACAACCTTTTCCCACTGACCTTTAAATTCAGGGGAGCATTTGTTCTCCATTGCTAAGCATTATCTAAGCATAACGAGCAGCTCATTTTATAGACATTAGATGCTACAACACAGACCAATCTGAAACTCATCTCTCTGCATGTTCAACCCACTCATTATCTCAGCCAATCATGGCTAGTGGGAAGGTTCCTGTCTTCTTCTGTGGCTAAACCAACTTGGCTCGTAATTTAACGTGTTAACGGTACAGGTTCCCCAAGGGCACCCCCCCCCCGCTCAACTCAAAAGGTGGCGCACAGAATGCAAAAATATTCTTAGAAATATTTAACCTCCACACATTAACAAGTCCAATAGCTCAAATGAAATATAAACACCTTGTTCATCTACCCAGCGAGTCAGATTTCTAAAATGTTTTACGGCGAAAACATAGCACATATTTATGTCAAACCACCACAAAGACACAGATGATATACAGCCATCAAAAGATGCAATCACAAACGCAGGATTAAAAGAAAAATAATTCACTAACCTTTTGAAAATCTTCATCAGATGACAGTAATAGGACATGTTACACAGTACATTTATGTTTTTTTCAATAATATGCAATTTATATCCATAAATCTCCGTTTACATTGACGCCATGTTCAGAAAATCCTCAAAAATGTCCGGAGAAATTATAGATAGCTCCGCCAGATAACAGAAATACACATCATAAACTTTGACTAAATATACATGTTCTACATATAGTTAGAAAGATACACTGCTTCTTAATGCAACCGCTTTGTCACCTTTATTTTTAACGTTACAGAAATCGCTCACTATGCAATAATCTGAGGCGGCGCTCAGATGTAAGCAATATTTCTCCGCTATGTTGGAGTCAACAGAAATACAAAATTACAACATAAATATTCCCTAACCTTTGATGGTCTTCGATCAGAATGTAGTGGAAGGAGTCATACTTACCCAATACATTGTTTTGTTTCAAGTCGTGTGTCTTTGTATTAGCTTCTCTTAACACTTTCAGCTGAAATGCATCCAAAATGACTTCTGGTCCCGAACAGTTGCGCATCAAAACTTCAAAATTACATATTATATGTCGACTAAACTGGTCAAACTAAGTGCAGAATCAAGCTTTAGGATGTTATAAACGTACAAAACAATTGGCGATTCAACCGGACAAAAGCAATTCTTCTCAGACAATCTGGAACAGAGGAATGACTGTGTACAATTTGCGCCCTAACGCGCATGTATTTTCTCGCGACACCCACTCTTTTGCCTCCCAAAGGGTCAAAGCTCGCGGTATTTGCACAATTAAATGCTCTACTGAATGAGGACATCTAGTGGAAGACATAGAAAGTGTTTCCAGATCCATAGCTGGTTGGGAAGGGTGGGGGCGATGATGTCAAAGTTGGCCCAACTTTCATGTTTCCAAAACTAGTTTGGGAGATTGGCTGCCCTGTGAGTTCTGCTATACTTACAGACATAATTCAAACGGTTTTAGAAGCTTTAGGGTGTTTTCTATCCAATAATAATTATTATATGCATATATTAGCAATTTTGGGCAGATTTTGTTTTCAGTTTACTATGGGCACGCAATTCATCCAAAGGGGGCAGTATTGTCCCGAGCCTTAACAGGTTTAACAACTTTATTCACATTTACAGATGGCATATAAGTTTGTTATTAAGGCACATGAAAGTTCAAATGTTCCAGAAGGCATTTCTGCCAAAAAACACATTTTGATTAAAAAAAATAATGTTCAAATGACTCTCCTGTGAAGTCGTGACTTCCAACATTCGCCTAGTTTCCTGAAACAAGTCACATATCACTTTTTTTTATAGAACCACCAGTCAGGATGTATGCTTAGATATGCTAAAGAAAATACTTGGTTTAAATGTAGTCATGATATTAGTGTATGTGTCACGCCTTGATCTTAGTATTTTGTGTTTTTAGTTAATTAGTTGGTCAGGCCAGGGTGTGACATGGGTTTATGTTATTGTGTTGTCGTATTGTTTTTTTTGTAGGCATTGGGATTGTGGTTGATTAGGGGTGTGTTTAGTTTAGGTTTGGCTGCCTGAGGCAGTTCTCAATCAGTCAGGTGATTCTTGTTGTCTCTGATGGGGAACCGTATTTAGGTAGCCTGGGTTTCACTGTGTATTTCGTGGGTGATTGTTCCTGTCTCTGTGTAGTTTCACCAGATAGGCTGTAATTAGGTTTCACGTTCCGTTTTGTTGTTATTTATTTATATCAGTTATTTCATGTACCGCGATTCATTCATTAAAAAACATGAGTAACCAACACACTGCATTTCGGTCCGACTCTCATTCAACAAACGAAGAACGTCGTTACAGAATCACCCACCACACACGGACCGAGCAGCGTGTTAACAGGCAGGAGCCACAGGAGAGGCAACAGAAGCAGCTTCAGTGGGAGAGGCTGCACCACTTGGAGAATTGGATATGGGAGGAAGAACTGGACGGAAAAGGACCCTGGGCTCAGCCTGATGAATATCGCTGCCCCAAGGAGGAATTAGAGGTGGCTAAAGCGGAGAGGCGCTGGTATGAGGAGGCAGCACGGCGACGTGGATGGAAGTCCGGGAATCAGCCCCAAAAATTTCTTGGGGGGGGGGGGGGCTTTCAGGGAGTATGGCTACGCCAGGTAGGAGACCTGCGCAAACTCCCTGTGCTTACCGGGGGGCTAGAGAGACCGGGCAGGCACCGTGTTATGCAGTGGTGCGCACGGTGTCCCCAGTGCGGGTGCATAGCCTGGTGCGGTATATTTCAGCTCCGCGTATCGGCCGGGCTAGATTGAGCGTCAAGCCAAATGCCATGAAGCTGGCTCTACGCATCTGGTCCCCAGTGCGTCTCCTTGGGCCGGCTTACATGGCACCAGCCTTGCGCTCGGTGTCTCCGTTTCGCCTACATAGCCCAGTGCGGGCTATTCCACCTCGCCGCACTGGCAGGGCGACCGAGAGTATTCAACCGGGTAAGATTAGGCAGGCTCGGTGCTCAAGAGCTCCAGTGCGCCTGCACGGTCCGGTCTATCCAGTACCTCCTCCACACCCCAGCCCTCCGGTAGCAGCTCCCCGCACCAGGCTTCCTGTGCGTGTCCTCGACCCAATACCACCAGTGCCAGCACCACGCATCAGGCCCACAGTGCGCCTCGCCTCTCCTGCGCTGTCGGAGCCTTTCTCCTCTCCTGCGCTGTTGGAATCTCCCACCTGTTCAGCGCTTCTAGAGCCTTCCTCCTCTACAGCGCTGCCGGAGCCTCCTGCCTGTTTGGAGCAGCTTGAGCTGCCAGTCTGCATGGAGCAGCCAGAGCTGCCAGTCTGAATGCAGCAGCCAGAGCTGCCAGTCTGCATGGAGCAGCCAGAGCTGTCAGTCTGCATGGAGCAGCTAGAGCTGTCAGTCTGCATGGAGCAGCTAGAGCTGCCAGTCTGCATGGAGCAGCTAGAGCTGTCAGTCTGCATGGAGCTGCCAGTCTGCATGGAGCTGCCAGTCTGCATGGAGCAGCCAGAGCTGCCAGTCTGCATGGAGCAGCCAGAGCTGCCAGTCTGCATGGAGCAGCCAGAGCTGTCAGTCTGCTTGGAGCAGCCAGAGCTGCCAGTCTGCATGGAGCTGCCAGTCTGCATGGAGCTGCCAGTCTGCAAGGAGCTGCCAGTCTGCAAGGAGCTGCCAGTCTGCATGGAGCTGCCAGTCTGCATGGAGCTGCCAGTCTGCAAGGAGCTGCCAGTCTGCAAGGAGCTGCCAGTCTGCAAGGAGCTGCCAGTCGGCAAGGAGTTGCCAAAGCTGTTAGTCTGCATGGAACAGTCTGAGCTGTCAGTCTGCAAGAAGCCGACAGAGCTGTCAATCTGCATGGAGCAGCCAGAGCCGCCAGTCAGCATGGAGCAGCCAGAGCCGCCAGTCAGCATGGAGCAGCCAGAGCCGTCAGTCAGCATGGAGCAGCCAGAGACGTCAGTCAGCATGGAGCAGCCAGAGCCGTCAGTCAGCATGAAGTAGCCAGAGCCATCAGTCTGCCAGGATCTGCCAGTCAGCCAGACTCTTCCAGATCTGCCAGTCAGCCAGACTCTTCCAGATCTGCCAGTCAGCCAGACTCTTCCAGATCTGCCAGTCAGCCAGACTCTTCCAGATCTGCCAGTCGACCAGACTCTTCCAGATCCGCCAGACAACCAGACTCTTCCAGATCCGCCAGTCAGCCAGGATCTGCCAGAACTGCCAGCCAGCCAGGATCTGCCGGATTCAACTGCCTGGCTGGGCTTCCTTTCAGTGCTGGGCTTCCTTTCAGTGCTGGGCTTCCTTTCAGTGCTGGGCTTCCTCTCAGTGCTGGGCTTCCTTTCAGTGCTGGGCTTCCTCTCAGTGCTGGGCTTCCTCTGTTCCAAGCTGCCCCTCTGTCCCGAGCTGCCCCTCTGTCCCGAGCTGCCCCTCTGTCCCAAGCTGCCCCTCTGTCTTGAGCTGCCCTTCTGTCCCGAGCTGCCCCTCTGTCTCGAGCTACCCCTCAGTCCAGTGGGGTTCTGGGTGAGGACTACTAGGCCATGGTCGGCGGCGAGGGTGGATTATCCCAGGACGCGTAGGGGAGGAACTATGACATTAATGGAGTGGGGTCTACGTCCCGAGCCGGAACCGCCACCATGGACAGACGCCCACCCGGACCCTCCCTATGGTTTTGAGGTGCGTCCGGGAGTCCGCACCTTAGGGGGGGGGGGGTTCTGTCACGCCTTGATCTTAGTATCTTGTGTTTTTAGTTAATTAGTTGGTCAGGCCAGGGTGTGACATGGGTTTATGTTATTGTGTTGTCGTATTGTTTTTTTTTGTAGGCATTGGGATTGTGGTTGATTAGGGGTGTGTTTAGTTTAGGTTTGGCTGCCTGAGGCGGTTCTCAATCAGTCAGGTGATTCTTGTTGTCTCTGATGGGGAACCGTATTTAGGTAGCCTGGGTTTCACTGTGTATTTCGTGGGTGATTGTTCCTGTCTCTGTGTAGTTTCACCAGATAGGCTGTAATTAGGTTTCACGTTCCGTTTTGTTGTTATTTATTTATATCAGTTATTTCATGTACCGCGATTCATTCATTAAAAAACATGAGTAACCAACACGCTGCATTTCGGTCCGACTCTCATTCAACAAACGAAGAATGTCGTTACAGTATGAATTATGTTACCATGATATGTGCCTGTATCCCCTGTACTGTGTTGTAATTTTTATGTCCTAGGCATGTTAGTGCAGTATATTGAGATGTGTGATTTACAACAGTCAAAATGACACCCTCATTAAAATGACAATTGAACAGGTAAAGAGGTATGCTAAATGACCTGTGCAGAAAAATATACATATTTTTTCATATTTAATTAGGCACAATGCTTAAGACTCTAGATTGCAGGAAAAGCTTTGTCAGGTGTTTGAAATACTTTGTGCCCCTTGCAGATTTGGGCTATCACTATTTTATTACAGTGATAAGTGTAGGCAGATTTTTCTCTCCTCACAAGGCCACTGGCACTCCAGTGGATGTGTGAAAATACACATAGTCAGGGAATGCTCTGTCTCCCTTTCCCTGTCTCGGGTGGTGTGAAAGGTTTTTATTAGACAAGTGTTTTACTGGCAGGTTTCATCAATGGTTATTGGCATAATTATTGTTTGCCTATAAATGTATCATAATATATTATTATTATTAATATTAGCACAATTCTGCCAAATTGCATCCCACACTGGGTGGCCAATATGACAGTCAGATGATGGTGTGTTTATATCACAGCAATCCTTTCCAATACAGATGTCTGTCCCTCCATTATCAGTAAATCACATACTGTGATGTAAATCACATCCAAAATGTTGGCCTTTACAGAGGACTACAAGGCTGTGGAATCCAGAATGTCCAGCATGTCTTAATTCCACTCTGGAATGGTTTCCACCAATCCATCTCCCAGCAGGGAATCTATTTCCCATCAGGAATGGTTCCCTGACAGGCAGCCTGTGCTGTGCTGTGGGGGGATCCCTGCAGTGGCAGGTGATCTGACATCGGCACACACTGGCGCTATTGACTCTGGTTAATCTCAGCCCTAGGTAAAGATTAGACCACATCTAAACCCTAACTCACTTATCAGACAACAGCAATGACTACATTTAGTAGGGAATTCTTCAACCGCCACAACCAATGGCCTTTCTGTGGAAAAGCAGTTTCAGGGGGCTGTAGGTTTTGATCAGTGGGGATAGGTGGAAGCTCAACATGGTGATAAATATTTTGTGATGAAATTCCTACCACTATTTATAGAGGTCACAAAGCCAAGGGAAAAAGGTATAGATTTTATCTGTCAAAGGTTTTTCAGTGATTTCAGAATCTTGAGCCTGCTGGCGGCCAAAATCCAAACATACCATTAATAATGCTATGCTAAATGTCATATTAATGGTATATGTCAATTGTTATGTAATTGGAGGGTTTACCACCTTTATCCATCCTGTTTATTAGTATTCCTGCAGGGTGGCTCTGTCATAGCAGAGCAATAATCCAAACACTGGAAGAAGGTCAGAGGTATTGTGTTAGATGTCAGGACGTTTATCTAACGTGTTCAGGTCTCCCATGTTAGCTAAGTTAGATCAGGGTAATACTTCTTCACTGGAAAACAAACTGCCACTCCTCTCAAAGCATTGTGGTCATTATGCATATACAATACATGAATTATCAGCTTAGATCTAGCTACGTTCACAAAGTCTGTGTTTTTGGACATGGACTACTCACATAACCGCCTGTACTGCAGATACACTCCATGCCCTTTTTATGGCCTTTACCTGATGTGTTCTAGTGTGGATGGAATCTGTGATAGCTTGGCTGCAGGGTGTCTGTAATGTCTGTCTAGTGCGCCTTGTCTCATGTGGGCTGGATCGTTGATAGTGGAGGACAGTGAAATGGTTTCACTCTACTGTGTCTTTAGTGATCTGGGAGTTTGCCATGGCATCGCTCTAGTTCTATCATCCGTTCTGTGGATAGGAGATGTGCTGGGAGATTGTGCCACCATGACTCTGTCAAGGCCAAACGCAGAGAAGAGACAGTGAGGGAGGGAGACAGTAGGTATGGAGGGAGGGAGACAGTAGGTATGGAGGGAGGGAGACAGTAGGTATGGAGGGAGGGAGACAGTAGGTATGGAGGGAGGGAGACAGTAGGTATGGAGGGAGGGAGACAGAAGGCATGGAGGGAGGGATACAGTAAGCATGGAGGGAGGGAGGGAGGGAGACAATAGGGAGGGAGGGGACAAATGGGGAGATGGATGCACACATTGGTCAGTCATGCTGAGGACCTTTTTCCATCCCGGCAGTTTGTAAACGTCTGAGGTAATTGCCTATTAATACCAGTATCCAGATCCATTGTCAAATGTCTTGTTAATATTACATTCCTTAGAAGGAGAAATAATGAGCTCCAATCATCTGGCTTATCAGTGTTTTATATGAGGAGAGGGAGGAGGAGCCAGAAAGAGGGAGAGGAGAGAGAGAGAGAGATGGAGGGAGGGAGGGAGGGAGGGAGGGAGGGAGGGAGGGAGGGAGGAAAAAGCAGCTATTAGTCAGGTGCTGGCAATAATAGCCATCTGAAATGAATGTATTTTTATCCAGTGGTGGTATAACTCTGGTGTGTAATGGGGGAAGGCACAGAGATCAGTTCCTCTCACTATCATACAGACTCATGAAGTACAGAGACTGGAAGGCAGGATTGGAGAAGATGTGGTTCTGTTTGTTTTTACACAAAAGGCAAAGAGGGGAAATCAGATTGGTACATAGATAAAGAAAGTGAGACTTGTGATAGTAGGGCAAATGATTTGAGAGAGACAGAAAGTGAGAAAAGCATGGATGAGAAGCAGGGCATGGAATGGGTGTTTTGCCTGGGTCAGACATTGTCCCCCACCGTCTCAATAAACCGTCACATTGATTAACCAAGACGGAGCCTGACTTGGATTGAAGGGAATCAGGAGGGAAGGAGAGAGGTGTGTGTGTGTGTGTGTTTGTGCGTGTGTGTGTGTAAGCGGGTGCATTAAGATGGGCGTAAGGTTACACACCAGTTTCTCTCTACTGATACAGAACACTCTCTGGTTCACTAGAGATGGTGGTGTCTCATGTGCACGACTCAAGTCTCTTCCCCTTGCCACCACTGCCTCTCTGTCTTTTTGTCTCATGATTATTCACAAGTAGATGCATACATTCAGGCAGACACCAGGAAGAGAAGAGATAATGATGGAATCTGGTGAGGCGCAGGCGAGAAACTCTCTCAGCAGCAAGTGTTTGTTGAGAATGATATAAGTGGACAAAAAGGTTTATGGAGAAAGATGAAAAATGAGAATTGGAGATAGAGACAGAGAGAGGGGGTTTGCACTTTGTGAGAACATCTAGGCTATGCCTCCCAGAAGAGAGTGCTTTTAAAGAGGCAGAAAAGAGAGAGAGAGAGAGAGAGAGAGAGAGAGAGAGAGAGAATGTATGCCTTTTAATCAGTGAGCTCATTGAAGGCGTGTTGGTTCCCAGAGGCTCTACATGGACAGTAAAATAGAGAGAGAGGAAGGGAATGAGGGAGGGAAACGGGAGGGGTGATGCATTGTTTTCTATTTCTCAAAGTTCTTAGCTCCGTTTGTTTTGGATGTTGATAATGGACTGCATTTAGGTGTATTTTACTGTATCAGATCAAATCAAAATGTATTGGTTGCGTACACACATTTGAAGTTGTTATCGCAGGTGCAGCAGTTATATCTAGCAATACAATAATAAACACATAATCCCCAAAGTTTTTAAATATATAATTAAGAAATATCAGACAAGCAATGTTAGTGTCCAGAATATACATTTGTTTAACACTTTTTTTGTTACAACATGATGCCATATGTGTTATTTCTTAGTTTTGATGTCTTTGCTATTATTCTACAATGTAATAAATTGTCTGAGTCATGTGTACAGGGAAGTCAGGCGCAGGAGAATCGAACTGAGTGTAATGGAGTATTTAATAACAAATAAACTAAACATACTCCAAACACTGACGGCTCCACCAGCGCGTCTACACAGGCCTTGGGGATGACCCAGAGGGCGAGGTGCATGGCGATCCGGATGGAGACGGTGGAATTCTCGCAGCATGGAAGGAATCTAATAAGTCCTCCACCGGAACCCAGCATCTCTCCTCCAGACCTTACCCCTCCCAGTCCACGAGGTACTGAAGGCCCCTCGCCCGACGTCTCGATTCCAAGATGGATCGAACGTAGTACGCCGGGACCCCCTCGATGTCCAGAGGGGGTGGAGGAACATCCTGCACTTCAGCCTTCTGGAGCAGGCCAGCCACCACCGGCCTGAGGAGAGACATATGGAACGAGGGGTTAATATAGCGATTAGTGGGTAGCTGTAACCTGTAACATACCTCGTTCACTCTCCTCAGGACTTGAAACGGCCTCACAAACCGCGGACCCAGCTTCCGGCAGAGCAGGCGGAGGGCAGGTTTTGGTTCGAGAGCCAGACCCTGTCCCCTGGTCCGAACACCGGGGCCTCACTGCGGTGACGGTCTGTGCCAACTTTCTGGCGCAGTATGATGCACTGAAGGTGGTCGTGGGCGGCCTCCCAGGTTTCCTCCGCGCGCTGGAACCAATTGTCCACCGCAGGAGCCTTGGTCTGACTCTGATGCCAAGGAGCCAGAACCGGCTGATACCCTAATACACATTGAAAGGGAGTAAGGTTAGTGGAGGAGTGGCGTAGCGAGTTCTGGGCCCTCTCTGCCCAGGGCACGAACTTCGCCCACTCCTCCGGCTAGTCCTGGCAATAAGACTGCAGAAACCTACCCACATCCTGGTTAACTCTCTCCACCTGCCCATTACTCTCGGGGTGAAAACCTGAGGTAAGGCTGACCGAGACCCCAGACGTTCCATGAACGCCTTCCAGACCCTTGATGTGAACTGGGGACCCTGATCAGACACTATATCCTCACGCAACCCATAATGCCAGAAAATGTGTGTAAACAGGGCCTCCGCAGTTTGTAAGGCTGTAGGGAGACCGGGCAAAGGGAGGAGATGACAGAACGTAGAGAAACGATCCACAACGACCAGGATCATGGTGTTACCCTGTGAAGGTGGAAGATCAGTTAAAAAAATCCACCGACAGGTGCGACCACAGCTGTTGTGGAACGGGCAAGGGTTGTCTAGGAGCCTTGCATTGGGCGCATACTGAGCAGGAGGAAACATAAATCCTCATGTCCTTAGCTAAAGTGGGCCACCAGTACCTCCCATCAAGACAGCACACCATCCGACCTATCCCCGGATGACCAGAGGAGGGTGACGTGTGGGTCCAATAGATCAGTCGGTCGCGGACAGCAGACGGAACGTACAGACGCCCAGCTGGACACTGAGGGGGAGAGGGCTCTGCACGTGACGCCCGCTCAATGTCCACGTCCAGCTCCCACACTACCAGCGCCACCAAACAATAAGCTGGGAGTATGGGAGTGGGTTCCATGGACTGCTCCTCTGTGTCATACAGCCGGGACAATGCGTCTGCCCTAACGTTCTGGGAGCCTGGTCTGTAGGAGAAGGTAAACACAAAACAAGTGAAAAACATGGCCCACCTTGCCTGACGAGGATTCAGTCTCCTCGCCTCCCGGATGTACTCCAGATTGCGATGGTCAGTCCAGATGAGAAAGGGGTGTTTAGCACCCTCAAGCCAATGTCTCCACGACTTCCAGGCTTTTACGACAACTGGTTCCCCAAATCATAGTTTTGCTCCGCCGGGCTGAGCTTCTTCGAAAAGAAGGCACAGGGGCGGAGCTTCAGTGGCGTACCCGAAAGCTGAGAGAGCACTGCTCCTATCCCAGCTTCGGATGCGTCCACCTCCACTATGAATGGCAAAAAGGGATCCGGATGAGTCAACACCGGAACCGAGGTAAACAGAGCCTTCAGGTGCCTAAAAGCCCTGTTCGCCTCAGCCAACCACTGCAAGTGCACCGGGCCCCCCTTTAGCAGTGAGGTAATGGGATAAACCTCCGGTAGTAGTTGGCAAACCCTAAGAATCGCTACACCTCCTTTACCGTGGTGGGAGTCGGCCAATTACGCACGGCTGCAATGCGGTCGCTCTCCATCTCCTCTCTTGACGTGGAAATCTGATGCCCTAGGAAGGAGACGGATTGTTGGAAGAACAAGCATTTCTCAGCCTTGACATATAGAACATGCTCCAACAGGGAACCAAGCACTTTGCGCACCAGGGACACATGCTTGGCTCGTGTATGGGAGTATATCAGGATATCATCGATATACACGACTACACCCTGCCCGTGCAGGTCTCTGAAAATCTTGTCTATAAATGATTGGAAGACTGATGGAGCATTCATCAACCCATACAGCATGACGAGGTACTCATAATGACCTGAGGTGGTGCTAAATGCCGTCTTCCACTCATCTCCTTTCCAAATAAGCACCAGATTGTACGCACTCCTGAGATCCAGTTTAGTGAAGAAGTACGCCCCGTGCATTGACTCAATCGCTGCAGTGATAAGAGGTAGCGGGTAACTATATCTCACAGTGATTTTGAGACCTCGATAATCAATGCACGGGCGCAAACCGCCATCCTTCTTCACAAAAAAAGAAACTTCGAGGAGACAGGGGAAATGGAGGGCTGAATGTACCCCTGACACAGGGATTCAGAGACATATGTCTCCATAGCCACCGTCTCTGCTTGCGATAGGGGATATACGTGACTCCTGGGAAATGCAGTGTCTACCAGGAGATCTAGCGCACAATCCCCCCGTCGATGGGGTGGTAATTGAGTCACCTTCTTTTTACAGAAGGCGAGAGCCAAATCGGCGTATTCTGGGGGAATGCGCACGGTGGAGACCTGGTCTGGACTTTCCACCATAGTAGCACCAACGGAAACCCATTAACACCTACCTGAGCACTCTCGCGACCTCCCCGTGAGAGCCCTCTGTGGCCAAGAAACAGTGGGGTTATGACAAGCTAACCAGGGTAGGTCCAGCACCCCAGAATATGCAGGAGAATCAATAAGGAAAAGACTGATCTTTTCCCTGTGACCCCCCTGCTTTACCATACACAAAGGAGCGGTGGCCTCCCTGATCAACCCTGACCCTAATGGTCGACTATCTAAGGCGTGAACGGGGAAAGGCATATGCCATGGGTACAGGAGAGAGGGTGCGGGAGGATGGAACAACCAGACCCCGATCTAGACGTCCACGAGTAGCCACCATGTTGTCCAGCCTGATGGACATGCCTCTACAGGCCAGCTCCCGACGGACGTCCTCGCGTAGACTACAGCGGTAATGGTCGATCAGGGCCCTGTTGCTCCATCCAGCGCCGGCAGCCAGGGTCCTAAACTCCAGAGCACTCCTTGTCTCCTGCCTCAGATGGTAGAGGCGCTCACCCGCCGCTCTGCCTTCAGGTGGGTGGTCGAATACTGTCCTGAAATGGCAGGTGAACTCCTCAAAATGGTCCAACACTTCCTCTTCTCCACACACAGCGCTGGCCCACTCCAGGGCTTTCCCGGTGAGGCACGAGACGAGGGTGTAACTCTTCTCATGGTCCGATGGAGCTGGGCGGACTGTGGCCAGATACAAGCTTAGTTTGAGGAGAAAAACCCTGCCAGCCGGCTGTATCTCCGTCGTACCCCTTAGGCAGGGATAAATGGATCAGGCACAGGAGAATCAAACTGAGTGTAAAGGAGTATTTAATAACAAATAAACAAAACATACTCCAAACACTAAATGTAACAATAAAAAAAGTGGGTACGAGGACCCGTCGCACACCAATACAAAAACAACACAACACTGAATAAGAAACAATCTCTGACAAAGACATGAAGGGAAACAGAGGGTTAAATACACAACAGGTAATGAATGGGATTGAAACCAGGTGTGTAGGAAGACAAGACCACCAATGGAAAATGAAAAATGGATCAATGATGGCTAGAAGACCGGTGATGTTGACCGCGGAGCACCGCCCGAACAAGGAGAGGCTTCGACTTCGGTAGAAGTCGTGACATAAATATATAAAAAAATAAAGAAAAACTGTTGAATGAGCAGGTGTGTCCAAACTTTTGACTAGTACAGTACTGTATATAAACTCCCAGTAATTTATTGGGATAAACACCAACTTTTCGGCATCCATGTGCCTTCTTCAGGGTAGTTTAATGAATGCTTAAACCAGGTTATGTAGACAAACAGTGCAATTAGTGCAACCAATGACAATAGTGAGGGGTGTGTCATTATTAGGTGAAACTGTTAAAAGACAATAGTTTACAGCATATATAATATATTAGGCTATTGTTATCATATGGAAACTTAATTAGATATTATACATCATATTAGTATCAACATACATTATTGTTTAATTTAATTTTACATGTATATTTAATTGTTTCCAATTTCATTTCATTTTTGTTACGTGTATTCTTTGGTTCAACCATAATGCATAATAAGCATCATCAACAGGGGAACATATAGGTGTACGCTGATAAGCTGTAGAAAGAATATATTCATTTATATGACGTGTTCATAAAGAAGAGTGAGTTAATAAGATGTGTTCATAAGAAGGGCCTGAGATCAAAGTCAATATTCAGACCACTAGGGGTCAATGTTTTTAGAAAGGAAATCCAGTAGGCCTCCCTCTGTAGTAGTAGGATCTCCACGTTCCCTCCTCTCCTTGGTAGAGTAACATGCTCAATGTCTGTGTATTGCACTGTGCGCATGAGACACTTTTGTAGTTCTCATTTGGAATAGGTGTCAAGAGTGTCTGAGTGGGCTCAGGGGGCAGGTCAGATCTCACTAATCTATCCCCAAAATTGCAAGCACGCTTATAGACCAGACCATAACACTACAAAAACATCCTTCTTCAGACACCCACATACTGTTATGGGTATCATGTCATGCATGACAAAGGAAGTAATCTATATCATAACATGTTCATGTGGAAAAGCCTACGTTGGACAAACTAAAAGACAATTACAATAACACATAGCTGAACACCGCAGCTCAATCAGGTGTAAGAACACTGACTATCCAGTAGCAGCTCACTTTGTTGAAGATAACCATCCTCCCTACAAATACACAGGCATTGAGCATGTTACTATAGCATGCATGCTCGGTAATGCAGATTGGCATGTAACATGCATGACAACAGTGAAGGTTGATCCAGTGTTGAGTGGAGAAGATAGAGGAAGTCACCCTCCCTAAAGCATCCTACTAGCAGGAGGACTAGAGTTCCTGACGAGCTCATTCTCATTTGTAGAAGACATGAGACATAATAGCATTTACTATAAGTTCATCATGAGAGAAAGCGTGATCGAGGAGGTTATAAGAAGGGATAATACAAGGGTTTGTGGTTTTTGGTGTGAACATTCTGTCAATCCACAGAGTACAGGTGTAACAGTGAGTCATGGTGGCACTCAGGATAGAGGACGAGGAAGGGGAGGACTGTGTGTGTCTCAGGGGAGCAGAATGGACATCAGAGAGAGATGAGGCAGTGGGGGAGTGAGGTCACCACAGACACATGCACCTTCTCACATTTCAAACTTCACCAGTTCTATTAGGCTTGTCCAGATACCCATATTGTCATACTGTCCTTCTGTCATACCGGGATTTACAGTATTATAACTTAAAAAGCATCTACAAATGTTCAGATTTATTGAAAGACTTCAAATAAATAGTTTTGACAGTATTTAAATACCATCCTGTGGCTTTTTTCCAAATATCTCGGTAGACAGTATATACAGTATACCGCCCAAGCCTAATTTCTATATCACCTAACATACTCACACTGCACACAGCATTATCACACTCTCCTCTATACAATACCTTTGTCACCTTTTGAGTAATGGAAATACTAGATGGCTGGATAGATAGATGAATGGATGGATGGATAGATAGATTAATGGAGGATGGATTTATGGACAGTAAATGGAAAGAAGTTTTTAACAAAAGAGGAAAAGATGGGGGCATATTGTAAGACTTGTAATGGTAGAGGAAGCATTTTAAAAACAACCACAGACATTCATAATGCCAGGAACAGATGGTGGGACAGATCTTCCCACAGACAGACCCAGCCTGCCAATACCAGTCTGACAGAACAAACTCACACCATGCACACACTGTTCCCCCTACCCCTTCTCACACACATGCACTCATGCACACACACACACACACAGACACACACACACACACACACACGGGCATGCACGCATGCACAGCTATGTCTTACTATACTTGTGAGGACTTTTTGGGGACAAACAATTGATTCCCATTCAAAATCTTATTTTCCCTAACCCTAACCTTAACCCCGAAACCTAACCCTAAACCTAGCTACTAACCCCAATTCGAACCCTAACCCTTAACCTAACCCCTAAGCCTAAAATAGCCTTTTTACAAGTGAGGAATGGCAAAATGTTCTAATTTCTCTGAATTTTAGTTTGTTTACTATTCTTGTGAGGACTTATGGTACTCACAAGTATAGTAAAACACACACACACACACACACACACACACACACACACACACACACACACACACACACAGACACACACACAGACACACACACACACACACAGACTGTCAGTCAAACGCAAATGTCTCAGTTCTATGCCTTCAAACACTTGGAGATGAAAGAGAATCTGGGACTATGTCCACCCTCCAACACCCTCTTTTCCACCCTCTCTCTCTCTCTCCTTCTCTTTTATTTTATTTTCCATCCCCTTCATCAACTACTTCCCCATCTCTTTCCTCCCCATCAAGACTCTCCACCCTCCTCTACGAGATCTTTTCTCTACCGTCCTCATTCCCTCTCTTCCTCCTCTTCCCCGTCTCCTTCCTTCCTGTAGCTCACTCTTCCCTTTGATCTCCCGTCCTACTTCCTCTGTTATCTGGCTGTGTTCTCCCTAGGTTTCTAGTAAACAAACACATTTGTATTCTCTGCTCCCCTCCTTCATCAGTAGTCTGCTCACTCTTGGATGACAACGCTTATCGTCTGTTGTTTGTTTTGCCAGTACTGTAAATTAGTGTGGTCTTGGTGAGCTGGGAATCAGACAGACGTGTGTGTGTGTGTGTGCGCGTGTGTGTGTGCGCGTGTGTGTGTGCGTGTGTGTGTGTGTGTGTGTGTGTGTGCGTGCGTGCGTGCGTATCTGCCAAATCTGTAATCTGGTGTACGGGCCCAGCAGTCACCTGAGGCCCAGAGCTAGCTACTCTCCACACTCCATCCTACACCACATGTGACCTTTTAGTGGCGTAGATTTGGTATATTATGGTCATAATTGCTAATTCATCATTATCAGCTATCCATATCCACTCTGTTGTCCCATGGGATGTGTACGGATATGAGGAGACATGGCTGTGTTTTCTTGGTGTTTGTGCACACTAGCCTAATGGATAAAAAAAGTTACATATTTGGTTGTGTGTGTTGTTATTATCTGTGTGTGTGAGTGAGGTAATACTCCTCGATGCCTGTCAGAGGGGTAGCATGTATCAATGACTTACTAACTGTTTTGCCAGCTGTCATAACACCCTACCTTTTTCTCTCTCTGTCATTCTATTTATCTCCCTCTGTTCTTAAGGGACTGTGTGTGTACCCGTCTCTCAGGCCAATGCACACACAAACAGTCAACTTAATTACAGAGAACCAGAGAAAGGGGGAGGAAGAGGTCAAAGAGCAATGAGGGATCTCACTTGAGTGTTTGAGGTTCAGAGGGGAGAGGAGAGAGGGAAAAGCCAGGGAGATAGATGTAAGAGGGAGAGAGGACCGGTGACTAGGAGGAGGAGTTAGTGGGAGGGTGAAACAGAGGCTGATAGAGGAGGTACTGAGAGCTATGAGGGTGCAGCAGTAGAGAGGAAAGAAGGGAGCAGCCTGTGTTTATTTATAAGTAAATGCTTTGAATCATTTAGTAGAGCTTTTAAGTGGCCAACTCTGCCCAAGTTTAATGGACAGGCAGGGCTAGGACCCAGGCACACACATTTCAGGGAACCACACACTGACACACTGTCAGAGAGACGGACCCACATACCACAGCTCAGCAGGTGCCTCAAAGGAAACACAGACAGAGATATGGGGCCTCGGCACAACACATATGCTCAGCAAACACAAACTGACAAACACTGTGAGGAAATTCACACTGACACAACAGCAGAACACAGTAGTAGAATCCCCATCCCCTGTCAGTCTCCTCCATGCTGTCCTCACCTCTCTGTGGCCCGTTAATCCACTCCAGGTGTTTTCTATTGAAGTGTGAAGAGACCACATATCACGTTAAGAAAACCTAGTCCTTCATGCTGTCAGCTGTTCACTGGGTATATCTCTCTCTTCCTAAATCTCTCCTGCTCACACAGGCACTCCTCATAATGGCCTCTCCGATCTCTTTGGCACCAAGGCCCACGACCATAAAACACTGCATGGATCAGAGGAGCACCAGTCAGAAAGATGGGAGGTAGAGAGATGAAAGAAAGTAAAAAAGACAGAAAGAGAATGAGAGAGAGAAATAAAAACGAGACAGATGGAGACTGAAGGACAGACAGAAAGGGAGTAAAAGTTGAAAGGGTGAGTGAGGGTTGCTGTACTTGTTGTTTCAGTGCCATACATACTCATTACCCACTGAGAGTGATGTGGGGTCTTCTGCCAGGACTATACTATTGAGGCCTCTGCCAACTCAACTGCTCTGCTTTCAGGCGAGCTGTTTTTAACTATTATTGGCTTTCCATGTTATTTATATGCTTAGAAGACATTTGATCCAAAATGCGTCAAAGCTGTCCCAAATTGGATGGATACTAAATGAAAGTCAAGATAAAAATGTATTTTAAATCACTTTACCAAGACATACTACTGTGTGAATTTCTTCAAAATAACAAACATGTCAGATGCATTAAAAATAGATATTTTAGAAGCACCCAACAGGAAGTGTCCTACACTGACAGAGAGTGTCCTACATTCAAGCAAAGTGTAAAACCTGTTTATACTGGGGTTAAAATCAACACATTCAGATCAGAACTACGTACATCAGATCAGTGATAGTCTGCATTTTTGCTGTCCAGTCTGTACATAAACACGTTTCTGCTGGTTTCGTCATCCAGTCTCATTAAAATAATTCACTACAAACTTGTTCAGCCAAGTGTGTTGTCTTGTTGCGTCTGACTAGTGAACAGTACAAGATGATTGAGGACTACAAACTGTGTGAACTGAAGAAGTGGTATAATTGTAGCTTTTGAGTAACAGCTAACTGTCGAGGAGAGGCCGGGGGGCTATTATGTCTCAGAAGTATCCACGGTGTCTCTGTAGTATCCACGGTGTCTCTGTAGTATCCATGGTGTCTCTGTAGTATCCACGGTGTCTCTGTAGTATCCACGGTGTCTCCGTATTACGATGTCTCCGTAGTATCCACGGTCTTCCGTATTACGATGTCTCTGTAGTATCCACGGTGTCTCCGTATTACGATGTCTCCGTAGTATCCACGGTCTTCCGTATTACGATGTCTCTGTAGTATCCACGGTGTCTCCGTATTACGATGTCTCCGTAGTATCCACGGTCTTCCGTATTACAATGTCTCCGTAGTATCCACGGTGTCCACATATTACGATGTCTCCGTAGTATCCACGATGTCTCCGTATTACGATGTCTCCGTAGTATCCACGATGTCTCCGTAGTATCCACGGTCTTCCGTATTACGATGTCTCAGAAGTATCCACGGTGTCTCCGTATTACGATGTCTCCGTAGTATCCACGGTCTTCCGTATTACGATGTCTCTGTAGTATCCACGGTGTCTCCGTATTACGATGTCTCCATAGTATCCACGGTGTCTCTGTAGTATCCACGGTGTCTCTGTAGTATCCACGGTGTCTCTGTAGTATCCACGGTGTCTCCGTATTACGATGTCTCCGTAGTATCCACGGTGTCTCCGTATTACGATGTCTCCATAGTATCCACGGTGTCTCTGTAGTATCCACGGTGTCTCCGTATTACGATGTCTCCGTAGTATCCACGGTCTTCCGTATTACGATGTCTCCGTAGTATCCACGGTGTCTCCGTATTACGATGTCTCCGTAGTATCCACGGTCTTCCTTATTACGATGTCTCCGTAGTATCCACGGTGTCTCCGTATTACGATGTCTCCGTAGTATCCACGATGTCTCCGTATTACGATGTCTCTGTAGTATCCACGGTCTTCCGTATTACGATGTCTCTGTAGTATCCATTTTGTTTACATATCCGCTGACATCTCTCATTTCTCATTCATTTCGAAATGGTCGTTGGCAGACACAAATATAATCACTGTCTGGACAAACAGAATGGAACCTGGCATGTAAGAAATTGTTTTTGGACAGCCAGTCAGAAATATCAGATCTCAAATAAGATCTCAAATGAAATGTGATTCCTTACTCACATCCGCCCTTCACATGTAGCATGTATACCATCAATGTTTGGGAAGCTTGTTGAGCAAATAACAGGGGCTGAAACTACAGTGCATTCGGAAAGTATTCAGGTCCCTTGACTTTTTCCACATTTTGTTACGTCACAGCTTATTCTATAATGGATTTAATCATTTTTTCCCCTCGTCAATCTACACACAGTACTCCATATTTGTCACGACTTCCGCCGAAGTTGGCTCCTCTCCTTGTTCGGGCGGCGTTCGGCGTCACCGGCTTTCTAGCCATCGCCGCTCCATTTTTCATGTATCCATTTGTTTTGTCTTGTTCCCTGTACACCTGTTTTTCATTCCCCAATCAATCTACATGTATTTATTCCTCTGTTCCACATCATGTCTTTGTGTAAGATTGTTTGTGTTACGTGTGTATTGTTGACACGCCAGACTGGCTTGTTTTTTCCGTGTTATTTTTCACAAAGATTTTTATTGTTAAACATAATTATTGTGACTGTTTTGGCGCGTTTTGCACATTTGCCTAAATAATGTGTGCGCCTGTTCATGTAGCGATCGTCTGTGGTGGAAGAAAGTGAGGACCCAACCGCAGCGTGGTAAGTGTTCATGTTTTTTTATTAAAGTAATGAACACTGAACAAAACAATAAAAGTGAAGAAATCAAACCGAAACAGTCCCGTGTGGCACCAACACTGACACGGAAAATAATCACCCACAACTCAAAAGTGAAACCAGGGTACCTAAATATGGTTCTCAATCAGGGACAATGATAAACAGCTGCCTCTGATTGAGAACCATACCAGGCCAAACACAGAAATCCCAAAACATGAAAAAGGAACATAGACAACCCATCCAACTCACGCCCTGACCATACTAAAACAAAGACATAATAAAATGGCCGCAAAACCTCTGGCCGCAAAACCTGAACTTATAGGGGAGGGTCTGGGTGGGTGTCTGTCCGCGGTGTCGGCTCTGGCGCAGGACATGGTCCCCACTCCACCATAATCTTTCTCCGCCTCTTTACCCGCCTCCGTGGCCTCTTTAACGCGGCGACCCTCGCCGCCGACCTCGGACTGGGGACCCAAGCCACGGATCCCGAATGGACGGGAGATTCCGGCAGCACCGGACGGACGGGAGACTCCGGCAGCTCCGGAGTGAAGGGCGATTCTGGCAGGTCCTGGCTGACTGACGGCTCTGGCAGCTCCTGGCTGACTGGCGACTCTGGCAGCTCAGGACAGACGGGCGACTCTGGCAGCTCAGGACAGACGGGCGACTCTGGCAGCGCTGGGCAGGCGGAAGGCTCTGGCAGCACTGGACAGGCGGGAGCACCTGTAGGAAGGAGAACGAGAGACAGCCTGGTGCGGGGGGCTGCCACTGGAGGGCTGGTGCGTGGAGGTGGCACCGGATAGACCGGACCGTGAAGGCGCACTGGAGCTCTCGAGCACCGAGCCTACCCAACCACTACCTGGCTGAATGCTCCCCGTAGCCAGGCCAGTGCGGCGAGGTGGTATAGCCCGCACTGGGCTGTGCTGGAAAACCGGGGACACCATGCGTAGGGCTGGTGCCATGTACCCTGGCCCGAGGAGAGGCACTGGAGACCAGATGCTCTGAGCCGGCTTCATGGCACCTGGCTCGATGCCCACTCTTGCACGGCCGATACGAGGCGCTCGCTGCGCTGTAACGCACCGAGCTATGCCTGTGAACCGGGGACACCGTGCGCCTCACGGCATAACACGGTGCCTGCCCGGTCCCTCTCTCTCTACGGTAAGCACGGGAAGTTGGCGCAGGTCTCCTACCTGACTTAGCCACACTCCCTGTGTGCCGCCCCAAGACATTTTTGGGCTGCCTCTTGGGCTTCCAGCCGCGCTGCCGTGCTGCCTCCTCATACCGCCGCCTCTCAGCTTTCGCTGCCTCCAGCTCTGCCTTGGGGAGGCGATATTCCCCAGCCTGTGCCCAGGGTCCTTTGCCGTCCAGGATCTCCTCCCAAGTCCAGTTCTCCAGGTATCTCTACCTCTCGTCACCACTCTACACTGACACGGAAAATAATCACCCACAACTCAAAAGTGAAACCAGGGTACCTAAATATGATTCTCAATCAGAGACAACGATAAACAGCTGCCTCTGATTGAGAACCATACCAGGCCAAACACATAAATCCCAAAACATAGAGAAAAGGAACATAGACAACCCACCCAACTCACGCCCTGACCATACTAAAACAAAGACATAATAAAATAACTAAGGTCAGAATGTGACAGTTCACAAATCTCTGCTCTCCTGCACTTGACTTCGCTACCAGCATGCACACATCTGACAATAATGATGAAACAAAAACAGGTTTTTAGAATTTTGGGCACATTTACAGTACCAGTCAAAAGTTTGGACACATCTACTCATTTCAGGGATTTTCTTTAATTTTACAATTTTCTACATTGTAGAATAATAGTGAAGACATCAAAACTATGAAATAACACATATGGAATCATGTAGTAACCAAAAAAGGGTTAAACAAATCAAAATATATTTTATATTTCACATTTTTCAAAGTAGCCACCCTTTGCCACCCCAGTCATAGACTGTTCTCTCTACTACCGCATGGCAAGCGGTACCGGAGTGCCAAGTCTAGGACCAAAAGGCTTCTCAACAGTTATTACCCCCAAGCCTGAACAGGTAATAAAATGACTACTCGGACTATCTGCATTGTGTGCCCCCCCACCCCCCTTTTACACTGCTGCTACTCTCTGTTTATTATACTGCCTCAATTGGCCCGAACGACCAGTGCTCCTGCATTGTGTCCCGCCACAACTCTCTGTTCATCATATACAGTATGCATAGTCACTTTAACCATATCTACATGTACATACTACCTCAATCAGCCTGACTAACCGGTGTCTGTATGTAGCTTCGCTACTTTTATAGCTTTTATAGCTCTACTGTATATAGCCTGTCTTTTTACTGTTGTTTTTATTTCTTTACTTACCCATTGTTCACCTAAAACCTTTTTTGCACTATTGGTTAGAGCGTGTAAGTAGGCATTTCACTGTAAGGTCTACTACACCTGTTGTATTCAGTGCATGTGACCAATAAACTTTGATTTGATTTGAACATTTTGTGAAAGTGACATAAAAAAATATTTATAAAATGAATCTGTATTGTTTATCCCCTTGCTACCTTTCCTTACTATTTTCTGTCACCTAGCTATTTGACCATAGCATCAATTCTTTCTATAATCATCGACCCATTCTCCTCATTATTTTGCTTTTCCCTTCCATCTCTCCCCCTCTCTTTGCCTCTTGGCCTATGCTGGGATCTTCCAGAACAGCCTGGTGAGTCACTTTCCATGCTCTGAGTAATTATACACACCCAGAGGTGCCAACACACACACACACACACACACACACACACACACACACACACACACACACACACACACACACACACACACACACACACACACACAGACACACAGACACACAGACACACAGAGAAAGAAATAAATGCATAAATTTAGAATTCACACATGACATATACAGCCAGGTCCATAATTATTGGCACCCTTGATAAAGATGAGTCAAAAAGAGCCACAGTAAATGGGGTTCACAGGATGACAAAGATCAGTTGGATAACAAAGCAAGCACTCTATCATGTAGGAACTATCGACCTTTATGTGCAATCATGTGTCCAACTACAAAATCTGGAGTGAATCTGACTTCTGATTCATGATTTTGAACAGTAGCGTTACATATGCAAAGAGTTAGTTGTCAATACTTTGTTTTCTGATATGTCAATACCAAACTCAGTGAGGTTCATCCTGGGGATGTCCATGACAGCAGTGACACATTTAAATTGATACGCCACTGTGGAGTGGCGTAAAATCTGATTATGGATTTGCCAATAACTCAGTCATCTTTTGAACATATCCCTTTGCTTTCCTTCCAAATTTGGTGTCATTTTGGTCCTATGGTTCACAAGAAGAAGATTTGCGTATGTGCTAATATGCATCTACTGGTATAGTGTGGCCATCTTTCAATGCATCAATGTTATTTTCTCAAACTCTTTAGGGATTATTGTGATGAGTCCACAGACCAAATTTGGACTGAATCTGACTTTGATGACCCTAACATTTTCAAGTTGATAGGCCATTGTGAAGTGGATTTATAAAGGATTTTAATGGACACGTATAATCTGATTTCCTGATTTATTAATAACAGACATTTCTATGGATCCGACCCTTTCTTTCAATTTTCTTCAAAAATGACATACCCATATCTAACTGCCTGTAGCTCAGGACCGGCAAGCTTTACCACACTCCAGCCGACGCTTGGCAATTGCACATGGTGATCATAGACTTGTGTTTGGCTGCTCAGCCATGGAAACCAATTTCATGAAGCTCCTGACGAACAGTTCTTGTGCTGACGTTGCTTCCAGAGGCAGATTGGAACTCAGTAGTGAGTGTTGCAACCGAGGACGGTTGGCAGTCCCATTCTGTGAGCCCGTGTGGCCTACCACTTCGGGGCTGAGCCGTTGTTGCTCCTAGACATTTCCACTTCACAGCTCTAGCAGGGCAGACGGTGCCTCATTGAGCTCTTCAGTAAGGCCATTCTACTGCCAAAGGTTATCTTGCATGTCTGTGTGCTCGATTTTATACACCTGTCAGCAACGGGTGTGGCTGAAATAGCTGAATTCTCTAATTTCAAGTGGTGTCCACATACTTTTGTATATAAATTGTACCTCATCCCTACCGTATAATACGTTGGAGGATCTTTAATGTTATGGGGCTGTATTGTTTCCACTGGTCCTGGGGCCCTTGTTATTGTCAAAGGCATCATGAAGCTTACCCAGTACAAGGTCATTTTATCCAGAAACCTGGTTGCCTCTGCCAGGAGGCTGCAACTTGGCTTCAAGGGAATCTTCCAGCAAGACAATAATCCCAAGCACACATCATAATACACAAATAAATTGTTATGTGACCACAAAATAAACATTTTGCAATGACCATCTCAGTCTCCGGACTTGAATCCCAATGAAAACGTGTGGTTTGAATTGAAGAGGGCCGTCCATAAGAGCATACGAAGGATATCAAGGTCCTGGAAAGATTCTGTATGGAAGAAAGGTCTAAGTCCTTTGTTCACGTTGGCAGTTTGAAGTGACTCAAAGCCAATTTTCCATATCTGATTTGAATCTGTTCTTTTTCCTGCAGTCTGAACATCTAAAAAGCACATGGAATCTGATATTTCAAGCCACATTTCAAACCACCTTTGTCTGAACACACACACCTGTCATTACTATAACAAGTAGCATAGCCATGTCAGCAAATGACTGCTGTCTGAACACACACACGTCCGTGTGTGCATCATGCATGTGTGTGCATGTGTGTGACAGCCCTGACCACGAGTTAAAAAGGTCAGACACTCTGGTTGTGTTAGCAGAACAAGTCATTTTATTAGCATGGCCTATTGTTGAGCTCTTTCTCAAGCTGTTGAACTGGGGATTCTGTAAGCTGCTTAGTTGTTCATTGAGGGACCCAATCATTTTAAACTTGGGTTCTATCTATGCTGGTGGCCAACAGTGCTTTGCATATGCCCTGTTAGTGTTTATTTAATGTTTTTGCACATGTTGCAGCTGACTTTGGAAAATGCAAGGTGCTATTCGACATGCTACTAATGGTCTAATTTGGCTCCCTCCATTAGGCTCCACCACTGTGACAGAAAGTGTGTGTTACAGTAGGACACAGAATTAAACTCTCCATCTGTTTTGATAAATATATCTCATGTGTACTGTTAGTCACACCTCTTTAATGTGCTGTCAGTTGTTTTACATCACTTGGTCACTGTGCCAAGGTATTTTAATAGCAAGTGGAGGGTGAAAAAGAATTACAGTAAAATAATTCTGGTAATAGAAGAAGTGTTATCTAATTTTCCATTATTTAGAAACATTCGCTATGTTACCCGAAGAGGGAAAAGCCACCATTGCCAACATAACAGGAGCAGCCAGACTGTAGAATGCTAGCTTGGACAAATTGGATACACCTGGGTAATTAAAGTCATGCACGTAAATGAATTTCCTCTTTCCCTATTTATTGCGTCACAACACAGTTGGGACTCGGGAGTGCAAAGAGAGGTCCCTCGGCAAGGTGGGATATGACTATTCTTATTGTTTAAAACCAGAGCTATAGGCCTAGAGCAGGGGTGTCAAAGTCAAATGGACGGAGGGCCAAATAAAAAATTTAGCTACAAGCCGAGGGCCGGACTGTTCGAATGTTCATTGAAAAATTTTTAAATGACGCATATAGTCTAGTGAACCTAATTGAACCTACTGAAAACCTAACAAATATATTCCAATATGATCAGATAAATAAAGCAATATTTTCTTATGGCTCTGTCAGTAATCTTTAATTTTCAACAGACACAAAAGACAAATTTCCTTTATATAAAAATCCCCATAACATGAACATTAAATGAAAGAAACCGGTATTCAAGGCACCATCAGTAGCCTATATTTTCTATTTTAGCAAAAGTGGGCTAAATTTACTTCAAAGAAAAAAACAATAATAGCAATTTTCTATCATCCACTCAACTGAAATATTTTTAAAATATAATTGGATTGAAATACAATAAAATAAAGTGCAAAAATCTATTAATCAAAAACAACACTTTGTTTAAGGAGAAGTAACATGCAGTGAAAACAAATATTAAACTTTAACTTTTAAACTTGAACTGAGTAAAAACTCTAAATATGTGATTGCACAGTAATGTTCACTTGTTTGAGGTTGAGGGTGATACTTGGTGGTGTCCCATCTTTTCCACAAGTTCATCAATGTTCGGGGTAAGGCTCTGAGCTGAGGAAATCCTCAGAATTGAGTGGAGGTGTTCAGCAGTAAGTCGACTTCTGTGTGATGTTTTGTTCAGGTTCATCAAAGAAAAAAGTTGTTCACACAGGTATGTGCTGCCAAACATAGACAACGTTTGAGCAGCCTGGATGCGCAGCTGGGGCATTGTGTCGGGGAGGAAACGGGCGAACTCCGCAGCACCCACTGCCGCATATTTTGCCCTCAGTGCATCATTGCATTGGAGGTCAATCAACTCCATTTGGAGGTTTGGTGGTGAGCTTTCCACGTCAACAGCAAATGGGTTACCGAGCAGTTCCAACCTGCTTTTTTGTGCTTCAAAGTCAGCAAATCGGCGTCGAAAGTCAGCGGCAAGCATACCTATTTTATCAGCCAACTGTGCGCTCGGGAACGCACTGGTAGAGAGCTTCTCTTTCATGGTCTGGCAGCTGGGAAAGTGGCTCAAATTTTCTTTCCGCATCTGCGTCTCCCACAGAGTCAGTTTGGTTTTAAATGCCTTCACTGTACTGTACATATCAGAGATGACATGATCCCGACCCTGCAGCTGCAAGTTCATTGCATTCAGATGACTCGTAATGTCACACAGAAAAGCCATTTCACACAGAAACATTTCGTCTCGGAGTTGTGTTGTGTCTTTCCCTTTGCTGTCCAAGAACAGACAAATCTCCTCACGAAGCTCGAAACATCTTTGAAGCACCTTTCCCTGGCTTAGCCATCGCACCTCTGTGTGATAAGGCAAATCACCATGCTCCGTTTCTAACTCCGTCAGAAATGCCTTGAACTGGCGGTGATTCAAACCTTTGGCTCTGATAAAGTTAACTGTGCGCGTGATGATGCTCATTACATGCTCCATTTTCAAGGCTTTACCGCACAATGCTTCCTGGTGTATGATACAATGATAAGCTGTCAGCTCACCTGTCGCGTTTTCCTCTTGCATCTTTTCCCGTATCTTCGCCACCAGTCCGCTCCTGTGTCCACACATCGCAGGTGCTCCGTCGGTTGTCAAACCCACGAGTTTTTCCCAAGGCAGCTCCATCTCATTTACACATCTTGACACCTCTTCATACAAATCATGCCCCGTAGTTGTGCCATGCATAGGACGTAAAGCCAAAAACTCCTCTGTCACGCTTAGGCTGGAGTCCACTCCGCGGATGAAAATTGACAACTGGGCAATGTCAGAAATGTCGGTGCTCTCATCCACAGCCAAGGAATATGCAATGAAATCTTTTCCCTTTTTCACAAGCTGCTCTTTTAGATTGATGGACAACTGGTCTACTCTCTCGGCAATGGTGTTTCTGCTCAGACTCACATTTAAAAAGAGTTGCCTTTTTTCTGGGCAAACTTCGTCACAAACTTTAATCATGCAGTTTTTGATGAAATCCCCTCCGTAAATGGCCGGGCTGATTTAGCGATCTCTTCTGCCAAAATAAAACTGGCCTTGACAGCAGCCTGGCCTTGTGATTTGGCTTTTTTGAACAGAGCCTGTCGAGATTTGAGGCCTCGTTTTAATTCCTCTGCCTTTTGTAGCCTTTGTTCCATGTCCATATTCTTGTTTTTGTCCGCGTGTTTCGTTTCATAATGTCGTCTCAGATTATACTCTTTCAGTACCGCCACACTTTCTCCACACAGAAGACACACAGGTTTTCCAGCTACCTCCGTGAACATATACTCCGTGTAAAAGATCTGCGGGCTGCCGGCTTGCTGCGGTCTGCGGGCCGGTTCTAATAATAAATCAAGATCATCCCAGGGGCCGTAAAAAACCTTCTCGCGGGCCGGATGTGGCCCGCGGGCCTTGACTCTGACATATGTGGCCTAGAGGATTCAAATGGTCTTGCCATTAGGCTGGTATTAGGATTAGGATTTTGAAAAGGGGTGAAAGTAAGGGCTATAGGTTTAGGCTTGGATTTGTAAGATTTATGATGAAGCTGGGAATAATTATAATTTCTATACTAGGAATGGGCATGAGTAATCGAGTACTTGAGAACACGAACGGACGTCAAAGCTCAATCTTTAAACAATCAAACAAAACAAGTTTCAAATACTGTAAAACTATTTGGTGGAATGTGCTTTTATGGCTGCCCGAATGGGCAAATGAAATTTTGTCATGAAGACGTTAATTTGCTTTGACTCTAGTGTTCCAGTTGTACATGTGCATTAGCTGGGCACAACAAAAAAAGAAGGCAAGCATCACACTTTTCTTCTCCCTAAATTCACTTTTCCCTCCTTGTCTCACTCAATTGCGTTGTGACCGCTCCCTCCGCACACACTCGGGCTGAGTGCTCCCTCCGCACACGCGAGCTGAGTGCTCCCTCCACACACGCGAGCTGAGTGCTCCCTCCGCACACGCTGGCTGGGTGCTTCTTCCGCACACGCGGGCTGCTCCACACACACGGGCTGAGTGCTCCCTCCACACACGCGCGGCTGAGTGCTCCCTCCACACACGCGGGCTGACCGCTCCCTCCACACACGCGGGCTGACCTCTTCCTCCACACACGCGGGCTGACCGCTCTCTCCACACACGCGGGCTGAGTGCTCCCTCCACACACGCGAGCTGAGTGCTCCCTCCACACACGCGAGCTGACCGCTCCCTCCACACACGCGGGCTGACCGCTCCCTCCACAAATGCGGGGTGAGTGCTCCCTCCACACACGCGGGCTGAGTGCTCCCTCCACACACGCGGGCTGAGTGCTCCCTCCACACACGCGGGCTGAGTGCTCCCTCCACACACGCGGGCTGAGTGCTCCCTCCACACACGCGAGCTGAGTGCTCCCTCCACACACGCGAGCTGAGTGCTCCCTCCACACACGCGAGCTGAGTGCTCCCTCCACACACGCGAGCTGAGTGCTCCCTCCACACACGCGAGCTGAGTGCTCCCTCCACACACGCGAGCTGAGTGCTCCCTCCACACACGCGAGCTGAGTGCTCCCTCCACACACGCGAGCTGAGTGCTCCCTCCACACACGCGAGCTGAGTGCTCCCTCCACACACGCGAGCTGAGTGCTCCCTCCATACACGCGAGCTGAGTGCTCCCTCCACACACGCGGGCTGAGTGCTCCCTCCACACACCCGGGCTGAGTGCTCCCTCCACACACCCGGGCTGAGTGCTCCCTCCACACACGCGGGCTGAGTGCTCCCTCCACACACGCGTGCTGAGTGCTCCCTCCACACACGCGTGCTGAGTGCTCCCTCCACACACGCGGGCTGAGTGCTCCCTCCACACACGCGGGCTGAGTGCTCCCTCCACACACGCGGGCTGAGTGCTCACTCCACACACGCGGGCTGAGTGCTCCCTCCACACACGCGGGCTGAGTGCTCACTCCACACACGCGGGCTGAGTGCTCCCTCCACACACGCGGACTGAGTGCTCCGTCCACACACGCGGGCTGACCGCTCCGTCCACACACGCGGGCTGACCGCTCCCTCCACACACGCGGGCTGACCGCTCCCTCCACACACGCGGGCTGAGTGCTCTCTCCACACACGCGGGCTGAGTGCTCTCTCCACACACGCGGGCTGACCGCTCCCTCCACACACGCGGGCTGAGTGCTCCCTCCACACAGTCGGGACTCGGGAGTGCAAAGAGAGGTCCCTCTGCAAGGTGGGATATGACTATTCTTATTGTTTAAACCCAGAGCTATAGGCCTAGAGGATTCAAATGGTCTTGCCATTAGGCTGGTATTAGGATTAGGATTTTGAAAAGGGGTGAAAGTAAGGGCTATAGGTTTAGGCTTGGATTTGTAAGATTTATGATGAAGCTGGGAATAATTATACTTTCTATACTAGGAATGGGCATGAGTAATCGAGTACTTGAGAACACGAACGGACATCAATGCTCAATCTTTAAACAATCAAACAAAACAAGTTTCAAATACTGTAAAACTATTTGGTGGAATGTGCTTTTATGGCTGCCCGAATGGGCAAATGAAATTTTGTCATGAAGATGTTAATTTGCTTTGACTCTAGTGTTCCAGTTGTACATGTGCATTAGCTTGGCACAACAAAAAAGAAGGCAAGCATCACACTTTTCTTCTCCCTAAATTCACTTTTCCCTCCTTGTCTCACTCAATTGCGTTGTGACCGCTCCCTCCACACACGCGGGCTGACCGCTCCCTCCACACACGCGGGCTGAGTGCTCCCTCCACACACGCGGGCTGAGTGCTCCCTCCACAAACGCGGGATGACCGCTCCCTCCACACACACGGGCTGACCGCTCCCTCCACAGACGCGGGCTGACCGCTCCCTCCACACACGCGGGCTGAGTGCTCCCTCCACACACGCGGGCTGAGTGCTCCCTCCACACACGCGGGCTGAACACTCCCTCCACAAACGCGGGCTGAGTGCTCCCTCCACACACGCGGGCTGACCGCTCCCTCCACACACGCGGGCTGAGTGCTCCCTCCACAAACGCGGGATGACAGCTCCCTCCACACACACGGGCTGACCGCTCCCTCCACAGACGCGGGCTGACCGCTCCCTCCACAGACGCGGGCTGAGTGCTCCCTCCACACACGCGGGCTGAGTGCTCCCTCCACACACGCGGGCTGAACGCTCCCTCCACAAACGCGGGTTGAGTGCTCTCTCCACACACGCGGGCTGACCGCTCCCTCCACACACGCGGGCTGAGTGCTCCCTCCACACACGCGGGCTGAGTGCTCTCTCCACACACGCGGGCTGACCGCTCCCTCCACACACTCGGGCTGAGTGCTCTCTCCACACACGCGGGCTGACCGCTCCCTCCACAAATGCGGGCTGAGTGCTCCCTCCACACACGCGGGCTGACCGCTCCCTCCACACACGCGGGCTGAGTGCTCCCTCCACACACGTGGGCTGACCGCTCCCTCCACACACGTGGGCTGACCGCTCCTCCTCCACACACGCGGGCTGACCGCTCCCTCCACACACGCGGGCTGAGTGCTCCCTCCACACACGCGGGCTGAGTGCTCCCTCCACACACGCGAGCTGAGTGCTCCCTCCACACACTCGGGCTGAGTGCTCTCTCCACACACACGGGCTGACAGCTCCCTCCACACATGCGGGCTGAGTGCTCCCTACACACACGCGGGCTGACCGCTCCCTCCACACACGCGGGCTGAGTGCTCCCTCCACACGCGGGCTGACCGCTCCCTCCACACACGCGGGCTGAGTGCTCCCTCCACACACGCGGGCTGAGTGCTCACTCCACACACGCGGGCTGAGCTGAGTGCTCCCTCCACACACGCGGGCTGAGTGCTCCCTCCACACACGCGGGCTGACCGCTCCCTCCACACACGCGGGCTGACCGCTCCCTCCACACACACGGGCTGACCGCTCCCTCCACACACGTGGGCTGACCGATCTCTCCACACACGCGGGCTGAGTGCTCTCTCCACACACGCGGGCTGAGTGCTCTCTCCACACACGCGGGCTGACCGCTCCCTCCACACACGCGGGCTGAGTGCTCCCTCCACACAGTCGGGACTCGGGAGTGCAAAGAGAGGTCCCTCTGCAAGGTGGGATATGACTATTCTTATTGTTTAAACCCAGAGCTATAGGCCTAGAGGATTCAAATGGTCTTGCCATTAGGCTGGTATTAGGATTAGGATTTTGAAAAGGGGTGAAAGTAAGGGCTATAGGTTTAGGCTTGGATTTGTAAGATTTATGATGAAGCTGGGAATAATTATACTTTCTATACTAGGAATGGGCATGAGTAATCGAGTACTTGAGAACACGAACGGACATCAATGCTCAATCTTTAAACAATCAAACAAAACAAGTTTCAAATACTGTAAAACTATTTGGTGGAATGTGCTTTTATGGCTGCCCGAATGGGCAAATGAAATTTTGTCATGAAGATGTTAATTTGCTTTGACTCTAGTGTTCCAGTTGTACATGTGCATTAGCTTGGCACAACAAAAAAGAAGGCAAGCATCACACTTTTCTTCTCCCTAAATTCACTTTTCCCTCCTTGTCTCACTCAATTGCGTTGTGACCGCTCCCTCCACACACGCGGGCTGACCGCTCCCTCCACACACGCGGGCTGAGTGCTCCCTCCACACACGCGGGCTGAGTGCTCCCTCCACAAACGCGGGATGACCGCTCCCTCCACACACACGGGCTGACCGCTCCCTCCACAGACGCGGGCTGACCGCTCCCTCCACACACGCGGGCTGAGTGCTCCCTCCACACACGCGGGCTGAGTGCTCCCTCCACACACGCGGGCTGAACACTCCCTCCACAAACGCGGGCTGAGTGCTCCCTCCACACACGCGGGCTGACCGCTCCCTCCACACACGCGGGCTGAGTGCTCCCTCCACAAACGCGGGATGACAGCTCCCTCCACACACACGGGCTGACCGCTCCCTCCACAGACGCGGGCTGACCGCTCCCTCCACACACGCGGGCTGAGTGCTCCCTCCACACACGCGGGCTGAGTGCTCCCTCCACACACGCGGGCTGAACGCTCCCTCCACAAACGCGGGTTGAGTGCTCTCTCCACACACGCGGGCTGACCGCTCCCTCCACACACGCGGGCTGAGTGCTCCCTCCACACACGCGGGCTGAGTGCTCTCTCCACACACGCGGGCTGACCGCTCCCTCCACACACTCGGGCTGAGTGCTCTCTCCACACACGCGGGCTGACCGCTCCCTCCACAAATGCGGGCTGAGTGCTCCCTCCACACACGCGGGCTGACCGCTCCCTCCACACACGCGGGCTGAGTGCTCCCTCCACACACGTGGGCTGACCGCTCCCTCCACACACGTGGGCTGACCGCTCCCTCCACACACGCGGGCTGACCGCTCCCTCCACACACGCGGGCTGAGTGCTCCCTCCACACACGCGGGCTGAGTGCTCCCTCCACACACGCGAGCTGAGTGCTCCCTCCACACACTCGGGCTGAGTGCTCTCTCCACACACACGGGCTGACAGCTCCCTCCACACATGCGGGCTGAGTGCTCCCTACACACACGCGGGCTGACCGCTCCCTCCACACACGCGGGCTGAGTGCTCCCTCCACACGCGGGCTGACCGCTCCCTCCACACACGCGGGCTGAGTGCTCCCTCCACACACGCGGGCTGAGTGCTCCCTCCACACACGCGGGCTGAGCTGAGTGCTCCCTCCACACACGCGGGCTGAGTGCTCCCTCCACACACGCGGGCTGACCGCTCCCTCCACACACGCGGGCTGACCGCTCCCTCCACACACACGGGCTGACCGCTCCCTCCACACACGTGGGCTGACCGATCTCTCCACACACGCGGGCTTAGTGCTCTCTCCACACACGCGGGCTGACCGCTCCCTCCACACACGCGGGCTGAGTGCTCCCTCCACACACGCGGGCTGAGTGCTCTCTCCACACACGCGGGCTGACCGCTCCCTCCACAAATGCGGGCTGAGTGCTCCCTCCACACACGCGGGCTGACCGCTCCCTCCACACACGCGGGCTGAGTGCTCCCTCCACACACGTGGGCTGACCGCTCCCTCCACACACGTGGGCTGACCGCTCCCTCCACACATGCGGGCTGACCGCTCCCTCCACACACGCGGGCTGACCGCTCCCTCCACACACGCGGGCTGAGTGCTCCCTCCACACACTCGGGCTGAGTGCTCTCTCCACACACACGGGCTGACAGCTCCCTCCACACATGCGGGCTGAGTGCTCCCTACACACACGCGGGCTGACTGCTCCCTCCACACACGCGGGCTGAGTGCTCTCTCCACACGCGGGCTGACCGCTCCCTCCACACACGCGGGCTGAGTGCTCCCTCCACACACGCGGGCTGAGTGCTCCCTCCACACACGCGGGCTGAGCTGAGTGCTCCCTCCACACACGCGGGCTGAGTGCTCCCTCCACACACGCGGGCTGACCGCTCCCTCCACACACGCGGGCTGACCGCTCCCTCCACACACACGGGCTGACCGCTCCCTCCACACACGTGGGCTGACCGATCTCTCCACACACGCGGGCTTAGTGCTCTCTCCACACACGCGGGCTGACCGCTCCCTCCACACACGCGGGCTGAGTGCTCCCTCCACACACGCGGGCTGAGTGCTCCCTCCACACACGCGGGATGACCGCTCCCTCCACAAATGCGGGCTGAGTGCTCCCTCCACACACGCGGGCTGACTGCTCCCTCCACACACGCGGGCTGAGTGCTCCCTCCACACACGCGGGCTGAGTGCTCCCTCCACACACGCGCGGCTGAGTGTTCCCTCCACACACGCGCGGCTGAGTGCTCCCTCCACACACGCAGGCTGAGTGTTCCCTCCACACACTCGCGGCTGAGTGCTCCCTCCACACACGCGCGGCTGAGTGTTCCCTCCACACACGCACGGCTGAGTGCTCCCTCCACACACGCGGGCTGAGTGTTCCCTCCACACACGCGGGCTGAGTGTTCCCTCCACACACGCGGGCTGAGTGCTCCCTCCACACACGCGGGCTGAGTGCTCCCTCCACACACGCGGGCTGAGTGCTCCCTCCACACACGCGGGCTGAGTGTGCAGTTGTGAACACAAGGTCCTGTTAAGGCTACAGAAATAAATACCTGTTAAAACGGATCAAACTGATAAGATACACAAGCTACAGCCAAATGATGACAGTTTAATCACAAATTCAAAATGGACTAGTTGATTGAAGTAGGAAAAGGATTTGTTCCAACAACAAGCTGCAGTTTTGGAATAATTGCATCCTGCCTATTTTCCGCTTAGGCTACTTTGCGAACTGCTAGTGCCATTTAGAATTGACTAGCCTAGGCTACACAGGTTCCACACTGAAAATATACAAAAACAATAGTTTGATAAAGACAGAGCTTATTTTCATTAGAATCATTGAGCATAAGCCTATTTACCAAACAGATGTCCTGGTCATAATTCATCACCATGCAGTGTTCAATGTGGAATTGTTTATCCATATAGAAAATTTCAAAAGCAGACAGAATAAACAATTTTGAACGTCTATACAGTATATCAAAAAGAACACTTTCAACTCGCCAAATTGAGCCCCTTTTCAAATGATCACTTTTTGAGAATAACTGTTCCAGAAGTGAGATGTGCATTACTTCACGCTGGAAACGTTTTTATTTGGAAAAATATTGTTATATTTTATTGGGTTATATTATATCATGTTTTTACTATAAAATAGGTGTGTCTTGACAGTGATAAGGGCTTGGGAAATAAGAGTGTTGTGTCTGCTAAATTAACAAAACAAAGCCATTCCACAGCCATATGCTTCTACTAGCAAGTGCCACTGCTGAAGTTACTTCCTTTTTGAAGATTGTGTTCCACGATATAATATAACCAGTTGATGTTAAGGTTTCAATAAATTATTACTAAATGGCACTTTAAATGGCTCTGCTTTTTAAACTTTATTGAACTGCGTCAGTTAAGAAAAGATCTTATTTACAATGACAGCCTACCGGAGAACATTGGGTTTAACTGCCTTATTCAGGGGAAGAATGACAGATTTTTACCTTGTCAGCTTGGGGATTTGATCCAGCAACCTTTCAGTTACAGGCCCAATGCTCTAACCACTAGGCTACCTGCCTCACTATTGACTAAATATGTACAGGTGAAGTCGGAAGTTAACACACACCTTAGCCAAATACATTTAAACTCAGTTTTTCACAATTCCTGACATTGAATCCTAATAAAGATTCCCTGTCTTAGGTCAGTTAGGATCCCCACTTTATTTTAACAATGTGAAATGTCAGGATAATAGTAGAGAGGAGGATTTGTTTCAGCTTTTATTTATTTCATCACATTCCCAGTGGGTCAGAAGTTTAAATACAATTAATTAGTATTTGGTATCATTGCCTTTAAATTATTTAACTTGGGTCAAACGTTTCAGTTAGTCTTCCACAAGCTTCTCACAATAAGTTGGGTGATTTTTGTCCCATTCCCCCATACAGAGCTGGTGTAACTGAGTCAGGTTTGTAGGCCTCCTTGCTCGCACATGCTTTTTCAGTTCTGCCCACAAATTTCCAATAGGATTGAGGTCTTGGCTTTGTGATGGCCTCTCCAATAACTTGACTTTGTTGTCCTTCAGCAATTTTGCCACAACGTTGGAAGGATGCTTGGGGTCATTGTCCATTTGGAAGACCCATTTGCGACCGAGTTTTAACTTCCTGACTGATGTCTTGAGAAGTTGCTTCAATGTATCCACATAATCTTCTGCCTCATGATGCCATCTATTTTGTGAAATGCACCAGTCCCTCCTGCAGCAAAGCACCCCCACAACATGATGCTGCCATCCCCGTGCTTCACGGTTAGGATGGTGTTCTTCGGGCTTGCAAGCCTCCCCCTTTTTCCTCCAAACATAACGATGGTCATTTGGGCCAAACAGTTCTATTTTTGTTTCATCAGACCAGAGGACATTTCTCCAAAAAGTATGATCTTTATCCCCATGTGTAGTTGCAAACCGTAGTCTGGCTTTTTTATGGCGGTTTTTGAGCAGTGGCTTCTTCCTTGCTGAGCGGCCTTTCAGGTTATGTCGATATAGGACTGGTTTTACTGTGGATATAGATACTTTTTTACCTGTTTCCTCCAGCATCTTCATCAGGTCCTTTGCTGTTGTTCTGTGATTGATTTGCACTTTTTGCACCAAAGTAAGTTCATCTCTAGGAGACAGAACGTGTCTCCTTCCTGAGCGGTATGATGGCTGCGTGGTCCCATGGTGTTTATACTTGCATATTATTGTTTATACAGATGAGCGTGGTACCTTCAGGCATTTGGAAATTGCTCCCAAGGATGAACCAGACTTGTAGAGGTCTACAATTTTTTTTCTTAGGTCTTGGCTGATTTCTTTTGATTTTCCCATGATGTCAATCAAAGAGGCACTGGGTTTAAAGGTAGGCCTTGAAATACATCCACAGGTATACCTCCAATTGACTCAAATTATGTCAATTAGCCTATCAGAAGCTTCTAAAGCCATTTTCTGGAATTTTCCAAGCTGTTTAAAGGCACAGTCAACTTAGTGTATGTAAAAGTCTGACCCACTGGAATTGTGGGAAAAATTACTTGTTGGAAAAATGACTTGTGTCATGCACAAAGTAGATGTCCCAACCCGACTTGCCAAATCTATAGTTTGTTAACAAGAAATTTGTGGAGCGGTTGAAAAAACGAGTTTTAATGACTCCAATATAAGTGTATGTAAACTTCCAACTTCAACTGTATACAGTGGGGCAAAAAAGTATTTCGTCAGTCACCAAAAGTTTTCCCACTTAAAAAGATGAGAGAGGCCTGTAATTTTCATCATAGGTACACTTCAACTATGACAGACAAAATGAGAAAACAAATCCAAAAAATCACATTGTAGGATTTTTTATGAATTTATTTGTAAATTATGGTGGAAAATAAGTATTTGGTCAATAACAAAAGTTTCTCTCAATACTTTGTTATATACCCTTTGTTGGCAATGACAGAGGCCAAACGTTTTCTCTAAGTCTTCACAAGGTTTTCACACACTGTTGCTGGTATTTTGGCCCATTCCTTCATGCAGATCTCCCCTAGAGCAATGATGTTTTGGGGCAGTTGCTGGGCATATATGGGGCAATATAGCTGTTATGATTTGTTATCTGTAGTGGTTATGATAAATGCACACAAAAAAAATTAATGCGAGTACTTGAACAGTAAAAAAATATTATAGTGCCTAAATTCATCTTGCACTATTTTTTGTCCCAGACATGAGGTCTGTAGAGTTGTGCAGTGAAGTTCAGAATAGCCATGTTAACAAAAGGTTCACATCTCTCCTCCTCGCTGTCTCTGAACATGACCTTGGGAGGCCAAGCTCATTCCAGCAGAGTTGCCTCTAATAAAGGACCCTTTAAAAGTGCTAATGCATGTTAATGGGTGGTAATGCTTGTTCAGTATGGCATCCATTCCCTGTCTGTGACCCCACTCTCTCTCTCCCTCAGAGTGATGATCTGATGATCCCCAGGCTGTTTCTGTTCTCTTTTTCTGCCTTTCTATCTCTGTCTCGGTTCGCCCCCTTCTTCTCTCCCCTCCATCTCCCTTGTTCACATCTGTCTCTCTCCACAGAGACACAGAGACTAACCTATTGCCACACTGATAAGAGGGAGAGAGATGGATATGCAAGATGTTGGCAGAAGGGTTATGTGATGGGTAGACAAACAGATGGTTGGAGAGATAGTCGACCAGACAGACGAACTGACCAGATGTGAAAGAACAGACAATGAGCAGACACCCGACAGCAGACACCTAAATAGACAGACTCCTGAAAACAGAGAGAGAGTCAAAGAGAGCGCGAGTGACATATCGCTCCACACACAGGCTCCCAGCCCAACGACCAGACAGGCTGTGGACGCAAACGCAGGGGCCAGAGGAGGTGTGTCCATTTGGGGTTATGTTTAATGGACTCCCCTGTCAAAAGCACTCAGCACTCCAGTCCGTCACTGTGTTGTGGGGCAGGGTTAACACTGTTCTCGGGTTTAACTGCCAGTAATGAAGTCATAAAGCCCTCCACACAGGGACCTTAAAGTGACAGAGCCAGACGGAGGCAACGCCACTGGCTAATTATCTTTGCACTGAGGTTATCAGACCCAGGTGTATGCATCTGACCACAAAAGACTGGCCTTTCCACATGGCTCCAAAGGCCAAGGCGTCTGTGTGTGTCTGGCTGAGGGACTGAAAAACTGAGAGAAAGATGTGTGTAGGGCCCTATAAAATCTACGATGCGGAGAACACGGACAGAATCACAGAATCCAACAATATTTTTAAAAAAAATTAAACTTAGTAGGGAATCAACTAAATGTGTTGGAAATTAATTAATTAGTCAAGTTTATCATAAGACATGAACAGAATGCATCAGTGATTTGTATTTCCTGCCACTGTCTGAAGAGACAATGAGAATTCCCCTTGTCTGTGTAGTGCGTGCCCGCTAGCACTTTGTGTCACCGTTAGTGATGATGCTAATGAAAAATCTTTTGGAAGATGGAAAGCTTTCCCAAAAAAGTTCTAAATTAAATGTTAACTACAAAATAGCCTATGCTTACCTACCAGAATGATATAATGATTATTTGCATCAATTTGTTTAGCAAACTCTGTGTGTGCTACAAAATTCCTCGGTGTGCACTGGAATGAACAAAATCTATATAAAAAAGTGTGATTTTGAGTTTGAAAACCTGAAAAAAATCAGGGAAAAGGAAACCTGGAAAAACAAAACAGAGAAACGGAATGTGGGGAAAAAAACTAAACGAAATCAGGCGGAAAATAAAATAGATTTTATAGGGCCCCATGTGTCTGTTTCTCCATAACAGTCATTGCAAGAGAAAATTAGTCCTGTGTAGAGTTGGACAGTGCTGCGGTGCTGGAAAGACTCAAACCCCTTAGTAAACCCCGTCAGGTGCACGGATTACGTGACCTGTGTGCGAGTGTGACTGATTCACCACGAGACTGGCTGGCACCCTTCGCCCAAGCACAGCCCTGTCACAGAGTCCTGCCTAATGCACCCAGACACCTCTGCCCCCTCTGGGGACTTTATTCCCATAATCCTGCTCTCTCGTATCCACTCCTCTCTTCTCCTCCCAATTCTCTCTTCTCCTCTCCTCTCCCCTCACACCCTGGACTGATGTGAAATGATGTGATGTGGTTCAGAGAGTGTGCATAATGTATGTGTGAGCATGCTCCTCAATAATGGGTATGGGTGAAGTTGGGATTTACAGAGCATATATGTGTCATGTAATGTGTTTGTGAATGTATAGGTCTGTGTTCTGATCCGGTGTAAAAGCAGGGTTGTCAGTAGCTTGTTAAGAGATCAAGGTTCATCCCCATCTCCCGCTCCAACTCTGCCTCACCATCCCTACTCTCCCCAACTGTGTTAGAGAGAGAGACCACAGCTAGATTATACAGGAGGAGGAAAGGGAAGGGAAGAGCTGATGGGAGGATGATAATATCGGGTAATGGTGTCACATGCAGAACATTGAAATAAGATTTCTTTGGTTTATTTTGGCACTAACTGTAAGGAGAGCACAGTTACCATGACGGTTACTGATTGTGTAGATATAGTGAGCGAGATCTAAGTGAATTTATGTGTAGAATGAACTTTTGTATATATAGTGTATGTGGTCACCCCTTCAAATTAGTGGATTTGGCTATTTCAGCCACACCCATTGCTGACAGGTGTGTCAAATTGAGCACAAAGTCATGCAACCTCCATAGACAAACATTGGCTGTAGAATGGCCTGACTGAAGAACTCTGTTGCTTTCAACATGGCAACGTCATAGGATGCCACCTTTCCAACAAGTCAGTTCGTCAAATTTCTACCCTGCTAGAGCTTCCCGGCCAACTGTAAGTGCTGTTAAGTGGAAACGTCTAGGAGCAACAACGGCTCAGCTATGAAGTGGTAGGCCACACAAGCTCAGAGCATGGGAGCACCGAATGCTAAAGCACGTAGCACATCAAAGTCGTCTGTCCTCGGTTGTACCACTCACTACTGAGTTCCAAACTGCCTCTGGAAGCAACGTCAACACAGGAACTGTTCACCGGGAGCTTCATGAAATGGGTTCCCATGGCTGTGCAGCCACACACAAGCCTAAGATCACCATACGCAATGTAAAGCGTCGGCTGTAGTGGTGTAAAGCTTGCCGCCAATGGACTCTGGAGCAGTGGAAACGCATTCACTGGAGTGATGAATCACGCTTCACCATCAGCAATCCAACAGACGAATCTGGATTTGGCGGATGCCAGGAGAATGCTACCTGCCCCAATGTATAGTGCCAATTGTAAAGTTTGGTGGAGGAGGAATAATGGTCTGGGGCTGTTTTTCTAGGTTCGGGCTAGGCCCCTAGGTTCCAGGGAATTGAAATTTTAACGCTACAGCATACAATGACATTCTAGACGATTCTAGACGATTCTGTGCTTCCAACTTTGTGACAACAGTTTGGGGAAGGCCCTTTCCTGTTTCAGCATGACAATGCCCCCAAGCACAAAGCGATGTCCATACAGAAATGTTTTGTCGAGATTGGTGTAGAAGAACATGACTGGCCTGCACAGAGCCCTGACCTCATCGAACACCTTTGGAATGAATTGGAACTCCAAGCCAGGACCAATCACCCAACATCAGTGCCCGACTTCACTAATACTCTTGTGGCTGATTGGAAGCAAGTCCCTGCAACAATGTTCCAACAAGCCATCCCAGAACAGTGGATGCTGTTATAGCAGCAACGGGGGAACCTACTCCATATTAATGCCCATGACTTTGGAATGAGATGTTAGAAGAGCAGGTGTCCATATAATTTTGGTCATGTTGTGTAGCTCTGTATAGCTCACTCAGCTGTACATTCTGTTGGTAGATACTCTCCTGGAGGTGTTGTGGATGTTCTGTGTGGATTTTTATGCGCATTTCTCTTTGTTGCAACTTGCAATCCATTTGTCATTATACCCTGATAAAGACAGCTTGTCTGTCGAAACATTGGTTATTAAATTATTGCATCTGTGCTCCTAGTGTGAGGCTCTCCTTTTATTTTTCAAGTGTTCTACTCTTCTAGCCAGCACCTCGCCTAGACAGGTGTGCGTTTCTTTCGCCTCCGCAACTTGCAATCCAGCTTTTTTTTGGCTCTCTCTTCTCTTTAGACAGCATCACCTCTGAGATCTTTAGCAGTGGACTTTCAGAAATGTTTTTGTTTTATTGGGGGGAAAACTCAACTTTACATTCAGAATGTGTAAGAGCTGCAGGCGAACTGCCAACTGGGCTGAAAATACTACATTTCTTTCATCCTCCCCTCTCCCCCTTCTCAACCCAACCTCTACCCCTCTCTCTCTTTCTCTCCTCAATATATTCTTCCTCCTTACTTCGGTGTTATTTTCTTTGCTCTTAAAAGGCGGCTGAACTTCCTGATTTGGCATCATTTTTTTGGCTTGGTCATTAAGAAATGCAGCAGCCATGACTGAAGCCAAACGAGAGTTGTCTTGGGGTGGGGGGGGGGGGGTTAATGTGGGTGTCTCTTGTGTGTTCGCATGTGGCAAACATTTGCACATTCTTTCTGTCTAAACAGTGCACAGTTAGCCACTCACCCTTATAGATAACTTAACACTCTAACCAGGTATTGTATCTTGAAGTAACTGTTAGGCTATCCAATGTCAAACCAACTTTGTTATCTCTGGGGATAGTTAGGGACCGTCAATAAATTACTCAATGTAAATGGGACAATATTTTCATGTTGCACATCTTTCAGTTGTCTCATTAAATGCTTTCAATATTTGTATTTGAATTGTCACAATTTATAGTTTGTTTGAGGTTTTTAAGTCATTGAAATTTGGAGCTTTAAAATATTATCCAATGTATATTGTGTGATTTACTGATGGTCCCTAACTAGCCTCATAGGGATATCAAATGTCAAACCAAATTGACCATGGTTATTACTATTCGGTCACTGTGCTCCAAATTGATGATTACTTGGGTGCTACCAGCTGTGGGTATGTGGACAGGATTGAAATAAACTCAACCCAAGGAGAACTGTTACAGTACTCTTCTTTCTGTAACATACCATTTTTTTCCTATCGTCTCACAAATCTCAGTTTTGGTCCAGGCAGAATTTATGACCACATCGATGCCACATAGGCCATTTTTAAAACAAGAAGTTGCTTTTTAGGGGCAGTTGCTCTGTAAAGCAATTCAACACATGTTCCTTTCTTGTCTTTGTCCCTCCACTCCTCTCCCTCAGTTGACCCGTGACACCTGTAACCCCACAGAAAGCTCATGATTTAATGCAGCTGCTTCTTCTTTACTCTCAGAATCCCTCGGTCTCTTACAGTGGCTTCTCTGACCTCCACTCCCCCTCTCTCACCTGCAGTCTCTTCACCTCTGCATCTGTCCCTGAGTTATGATGACTCAACTGCACACACTCAGCCATAGATGGCCTTGTCGCTCAAAACAAACCTTTGAATCTTCCTCAGTAAAGGCATGGCTATGAGAAATGGCCTTTACTGGTCCTGCCTGTGAACTGCTTGGATGTTTTGCCCAGATAAACACACCTGCCAATCAAATAAATTAGGTTTAAGAGTGTTTTGTTGGGACTGCCAGGGCTCCGGATGATAGGCAATGTAGCCTCGTCGTTGAGGGAATGTTTTTCAGCTGCCCGGGGGCTACTAAGTAAATAGATTTTTATTTATTTATTTATTTGATTTCACCTTTATTTAACCAGGTAGGCTAGTTGAGAACAAGTTCTCATTTACAACTGTGACCTGGCCAAGATAAAGCAAAGCAGTGCGACACATGCAACAACACAGAGTTACACATGGAATAAACAAACATACAGTCAATAATACAGTAGAAAAAGTCTATATACAGTGTGTGCAAATGAGGTAGGATAAGGGAGGTAAGGCAATAAATAGGCCATGGTGGCGAAGTAATTACAATATAGCAATTAAACACTGGAATGGTAGATGTGTAGAAAGTGAATGTGCAAGTAGAGATACTGGGGAGCAAAGGAGCAAGATAAATAAATAAATGCATTATGGGGATGAGGTAGCTGGATAGGCCATTTACAGATGGGGTATGTACAGGTGCAGTGATCTGTGAGCTGCTCTGACAGCTGGTGCTTAAAGCTGGTGAGGGAGATATGAGTCTCCAGCTTCAGTAATTTCTGCTGTTCGTTCCAGTCATTGGCAGCAGAGAACTGGAAGGAAAGGTTGGCCAAAGGAAGAATTGGCTTTGGGGATGACCAGTGAGATAAAACTGCTGGAGCGCGTGCTACGGGTGGGTGCTGCTATGGTGAGCAGTGAGTTGAGATAAGGTGGGGCTTTACCTAGCAGAGACCAGGATGACCTGGAGCCAGTGGGTTTGGCAATGAATATGAAGTGAGGGCCAGCCAATGAGAGCATACACAGTGGTGGGTAGTATGGGGTTTTGGTGACAAAACGGATGGCACTGTGATAGACTGCATCCAATTTGTAGAGTGTTGGAGGCTATATTGTAAATGACATCGCCAAAGTCGAGGATCGGTAGGACGGTCAGGTTTACGAGGGTATGTTTGGCAGCATGAGTGAAGGATGCTTTTGTTGCGAAATAGGAAGCCGATTCTAGATTTAATTTTGGATTGGAGATGCTTAATGTGAGTCTGGAAGGAGAGTTTACAGTCTAACCAGACACCGAGGTATTTGTAGTTGTCCACATATTCTAAGTCAGAACCGTCCAGAGTAGTGATGCTGGGCAGGCGGGCAGGTGCGGGCAGCCATCGGTTGAAGAGCATGCATTTAGTTTTACTTGCATTTAAGAGCAGTTGGAGGCCACGGAAGGAGAGTTGTATGGCATTGAAGCTCATCTGGAGGTTAACTAACACAGTGTCCAAAGAAGGGCCAGATGTATATAGAATGGTGTCGTCTGCGTAGAGGTGGATCAGAGAATCACCAGCAGCAAGAGCGACATCATTGATGTATACAGAGAAGAGAGTTGGCCCGATTGCCAGAGGTCCGGACAACAGGCCCTCCGATTTGACACACTGAACTCTATCAGAGAAGTAGTTGGTGCTCCAGACGAGGCAATCATTTGAGAAACCAAGGCTGTTGAGTCGAAAGCCTTGGCCAGGTCGATGAATACGCCTGCACAGTAATGTCTCTTATGATATCATTTAGGACCTTGAGAGTGGCTGAGGTGCACCCATGACCAGCTCTGAAAACAGATACATAGCGGAGAATGACGGTGGGATTCGAAATGGTCGGTAATCTGTTTGTTCACTTGGCTTTCGAAGACCTTAGGGTAGGATAGATATAGGTCTGTAGCAGTTTGGGTCTAGAGTGTCTCCCCCTTTGAAGAGGTGGATGACCGCGGCAGCTTTCCAATCTATGGAAATCTCAGACGATACAAATGAGAGGTTGAACAGGCTAGTAATAGGGGTTGCAACAATTTCGGCAGATTATTTTAGAAAGAGAGGGTCCAGATTGTCTAGCCCGGCTAATTTGATGGGGTCCAGATTTTGCAGCTCTTTCAGAACATCAGCTATCGGATTTGGGTGAAGGAGAAATGGGGAGGCATGGGCGAGTTGCTGTGGGGGGTGCAGGGCTGTTGACCGGGGTAGGGGTAGCCAGGTGGAAAGCATGGCCAGCCATAGAAAATGTTTATTGAAATTCTCAATTATAGTCGATTTATCGGTGGTGAGATTGTTTCCTAGCCTCAGTGCAGTGGGCAGCTGGGAGGAGGTGCTCTTATTCTCCATGGACTGTCCCAGAACTTTTTTGAGTTTGTGCAACAGGATGCAAATTTCTGTTTGAAAAAGCCAGCCTTAGCTTTCCTAACTGCCTGTGTATATTGGTTCCTAGCTTCCCTGAAAAGTTGCATATCACGGGGGCTATTCGATGCTAATGCAGAACACCACAGGATGTTTTTGTGCTGGTCAAGGGCAGTAAGGTCTGGAGAGAAACAAGGGCTATATCTGTTCCTGGTTCTACATTTTTTGAATGGGGCATGCTTATTTAAGATAGTGAGGAAGGCAATTTTAAAGAATAACCAGGCATCCTCTATTGACGGGATGAGGTCAATATCCTTCCAGGATACCCGGGCCAGGTCGATTGGAAAGGCCTGCTCGCTGACGTGTTTTAGGGAGAGTTTGACAGTGATGAGGGGTGGTCATTTGACCGCAGACCCATTACGGATGCAGGCAATGAGGCGGTGATCGCTGAGATCTGAAAACAGCCGAGGTGTATTTGGAGGGTAAGTTGGTTAGGATGATATCTATGAGGGTGCCTGTGTTTATGGATTTGGGATTGTACCTGGTGGGTTCATTGATAATTTGTGTGAGATGAAGGGCATCAAGCTTAGATTGTGGGATGGCCGGGGTGTTAAGCATGTCCCAGTTTAGGTCACCTAGCAGCATGAACTCTGAAGATAGATGGGGTGTAATCAATTCACAAATGGTGTCCAGGGCACAGCTGGGGGCAGAGGGTGGTCTATAGCAAGCGACAACGGTGAGAGACTTGTTTCTGGAAAGGTGGATTTTTTAATATACTTTTTTTACCCCTTTTTCTCCCACATTTTGTGGTATCCAATTGTTTAGTAGCTACTATCTTGTCTCCTCGCTACAACTCCCGTACGGGCTAAGGAGAGACGAAGGTTGAAAGTCATGCGTCCTCCAATACACAACCCAACCAAGCCGCACTGGTTCTTAACACAGCGCCATTAAACCCGGAAGCCAGCCGCACCAATGTGTCGGAGGAAACACCGTGCACCTGGCAACCTTGGTTAGCGTGCACCACCACAAGAGTCGCTGGTGTGCGATGAGACAAGGATCTCCCTACCAGCCAAACCCTCCCTAACCCGGACGACGCTAGGCCAATTGTGCGTAGCCCCACAGACCTACCGGTCGCAGCCGGTTACGACAGAGCCTGGGCGCGGACCCAGAGTCTCTGGTGGCGCAGCAGGCACTGCAGTACAGCGCCCTTAACCACTGTGCCACCTGGGAGGCCCTAAATGGTGGATTTTTAAATGTAGAAGCTTGAATTGTTTGGGTACAGACCTGTAAGTAAGACAGAACTCTGCAGTAAGACAGTAAGATAGTAAGACAGAACTCTGCAGGCTATCTCTGCAGTAGATTGCAATGCCGCCCCCTTTGGCAGTCCTGTCTTGTCAGAAAATGTTATAGTTAGGGATGGAAATTTCAGGGGTTTTGGTGGTCTTCCTAAGCCAGGATTCAGAAATGGCTAGGACATCCGGGTTGGCAGAGTGTGCTATAGCAGTGAATAAAACAAACTTAGGGAGTAGGCTTCTAATGTTAACATGCATGAAACCAAGGCTTTTACGGTTACAGAAGTCAACAAAGGAGAGCACCTGGGGAATAGGAGTGGAGCAAGGCACTGCAGGGCCTGGATTAACCTCTACATCGCCAGAGGAACAGAGGAGGAGTAGGATAAGGGTACGGCTAAAGGCTATAAGAACTGTTTGTCTCGTACGTTCAGAACAGAGAGTAAAAGGAGCAGGTTTCTGGGTGCAATAGCATAGATTCAAGGCATAATGTACAGACAAAGCTATGGTAGGATGTGAGTACATTGGAGATAAAACTCGGCATTGAGTAATGATGAGAGAGATATTGTTAAACCAGGTGATGTCATCGCATCCGTGGGAGGTGGAAATAAATGGTTGGTTAAGGCATATTGAGCAGGGCTAGAGGCTCTACAGTGAAATAAGACAATAATCACTAACCAGGAAAGTAATGGACAAGGCATATTGATAATAGGGAGAGGCATGCGGAGCCGGGTGATCATAGGGGTCCAGTGAGTGGTTGGGCTGGCTGGAGACACGGCGATTCAGACAGCTAGCAGGCCAGGGCTAGCAGGCTAGCAGAAAGTCCTTAGAGGTACGTCGCGATAGAGGAATGTCTGTTTTGCCTCCTTGTGCGGTGACGTCAATAGACCAGTCGTGATGGATTAGTAGGGTTCCAAGTAGCAGAGGGGTCCAAGTCCAATTGGCAAAATAGGTATAGTGGCCCAAGAAATTGACCGATGGATCTATTCAGCTAACAGTCCAAAATGCTCTCGACAGCTAGTGGGCCCCAGCGAGCAGGCTAGCAGATGGGCATTCAGGAGACGTTGCGGCGGAGGGGCCTGTTGGAAAAAATCCCCTGGCAGATTACATTGGTAGTCCAGTCTTGATGGATAAGCAGGGCTTCGTTGAGTAAAAGGGGCCCAAGCCAATGTCGTAATAGGTATAGTGGCCCAAGAAATTGGCCGATGGGCCTATTAGCTAACAGTCTGATATGCTCTAGACAGCTAGCAGATGGGCATTCAGGGGACATCGCGACGTAGGAGCCAGTTGAGTACCCCCTCGAGCAGATTACGTCGGTAGTCCAGTCGTGAAGCATCGACGGGGTTCTGTGCCCCATACCGGCAGATGAAGGGGTCCGGGTATTGTAGCCCAGATGAACTCATTGGAATGGGGTGACTGTGCAGAAAGCAGAATAGTTACAGTGATGCTGGCTCACACTGTAACCCGCCTAACATGAGATCTAGTGGCAATATACTGTTACAGGAATGTCTCTCAGGTGCTGGTCCTGTATAATGAGAACAGCCAAGGTGTCGTCTCTTTTTCTCCGCTGATGGTTGGTCCTAGTGGCGGGTGGCAGGGTCAAGGGTTCAGCTCTCCAGGTGGGGCTTCACTCGGCTCTGCCTTCCCCGATCGCCCACCCCCGTCCCCTGGACCAGACAGACATGCTCCTCTGCTGGTCCCCTGTGACTAATAACCCTGATTCTGTGTCAGCTTGGGCACAAACACCAGTGGCTGAGTGAGCAGAACACAAGCAGATTAGCACAGCAGGTGAAGCAGAGGAGAGAGAGAGGAGGTAGAAGGGAGGGAGGTAGAGAGGGAAGAAGGGAGGGGGCTCTTCTGACAGTGTGCAGGATTCTCACTTAAAGCAGCTGTAAATAACTCCGGGTCCTCACGGCGGTGCACTGAAACAGATCATCAAGTGAATCACACTGAATCATTTGTAAATATTTATTTTATCCCAATCGATGCCTCACAATTGACATGGAGGATAAAATATGTCGGTAGTTACTAGGCCTGGGAAATGCCAGGCACCTCACAATACAATATGTACTGCGATTCTCACGATTCTACAGCATATACTGTATGTACAGTTGAAGTCGGAAGTTTACATACACTTAGGTTGGAGTCATTAAAACTAATTTTCAACCACTCCACACATTTCCTGTTAACAAATGATTGTTTTGGCAAGTCAGTTAGGACATCTACTTTGTACATGACACAAGTAATTTTTCCAACAATTGTTTCCCAGGACAACAGCAAAGGACCTTGTGAAGATTCTGGAGGAAACAGGTACAAAGTATCTATATCCACAGTAAAACCAGTCCTATTTCGAAATAACCTGAAAGGCCGCTCAGCAAGGAAGAAGCAACTGCTCAAAAAACGCCATAAAAAAGCCAGACTACGGTTTGCAACTGCACATGGGGACAAAGATCATACTTTTTGGAGAAATGTCCTCTGGTCTGATGAAACAAAAATAGAACCGTTTGGCCAAAATCACCATCATTATGTTTGGAGGAAAAAGGGGGATGCTTGCAAACTGAAGAACACCATCCCAAACGTGAAGCACGGGGTTGGCAGCATCATGTTGTTGGGGTGCTTTGCTGCAGGAGGGACTGGTGCACTTCACAAAATAGATGGCATCATGAGGAGAAAAATTATGTTGATATATTGAAGCAATATCTCAAGACATCAGTCAGGAAGTTGAAGCTTGGTCGCAAATGGGTCTTCCAAATGGACAATGACCCCAAGTATACTTCCAAAGTTGTGTCAAAATTGCTTAAGGACAACAAAGTCAAGGTATTGGAGAGGCCATCATAAAGTCCTTGTCCGCGTGTGCGAGATAGGAGGCCTACAAACCTGACTCAGTTACACCAGCTCTGTCATTAGGAATGGGCCGATATTCACCCAACTTATTGTGGGAAGCTTGTGGAAGGCTACCCAAAACGTTAAACAATTTAAAGGCAATGCTACCAAATAATAATTAAGTGTATGTAAACTTCTGACCAACTGGGAATGTGATGAAACAAATAAAAGCTGAAATAAATTATTCTCTCTACTATTAATCTGACATTTCACATTTTTAAAATAAACTGTTAATCATAACTGACCTAAGACGGGTAATTTTTTCTCTGATTAAATGTCAGGAATTGGGAAAAACAAAGTTGAAATGTATTTTGCTAAGGTTTATGTAAACTTCTGACTTCAACTGTATTGCTATTCGATACTGTGATTTTATTGCGATTTAATGTTCCAAACATATTGCTCACTATATGTCTGCTGCAGAGAGACAAGAGAGAGCAGGAGAAAACAAGTGTTGCTTTTGATCAGTCAGGGAAATAAAAGAGTTGAAAAAATGTTGGCTCACTATTTAAAACAAAGATGGAGAACCAACTATAAGATATAAGATGAAAAATACCAGTGTTTTGGCGCAGGTACAGCCGACCTAACGCTAGCTAACGCTAACTAACTCTAACTCTACCTACAGTAGCCCCAAAAGTGTTTTCCCCCCATCACTCGTAGTTACAGCAGATGACTTAGTGATTATGTTGATGAAATGATGATGCCGTTATGTGTGTGTGTTTTAGAAGTGGGTCAGTGACCTCATTATGATGGATCCTCTACATCTGTCTGGCGAGGTGGAGAGAAAGGTGCTTGGGGAAGACAGACAGCAGCAACCTTTAGTTCAGAGTGAGAAGGATGAGAGCAGCCAGGTGTAGATGCAGGCATACCTGGGACTTTCAGGTAGAGATGTTGAATATGCATGCATTTGGTACACTACCCGTCACAAAACAGACACCAATTGCAGTGTAATTTGGTCATCTTTTTATCTATCCGTACAATCCTTAGATACTAGTAAACCAGTGGAGAGGATGGCTGCATGTGGGGTTAATGTGGGTTTAAAACCCAGAGAGGGTTGGAGGGATTGTTATGGAGGCTATTCTTTCTGATGAGTAGTTTTAATCGTTTCAGTAGAAAATCATGTAATTACTTGATGAGGGAAAATAGTGGTGGACCGACAGGGGCTCAGAGTGGGAAGATGAGAGAGAAATATAACAACTGAGAGGAATAGACTGAAAAGACACTCGCTTTATTTTTCTGTTTGTAGTTTTATGGAAACGCCAAAGCTCATGCAGTATGTGTACAATACAAATGAACTTTCAAGAGGGCAGTGATGAAATGAGACAATAGGAGCTAGTGCTGTGTGTGTGTGTGTGTGTGTGTGTGTGTGTGTGTGTGTGTGTGTGTGTGTGTGTGTGTGTGTGTGTGTGTGTGTGTGTGTGTGTGTGTGTGTGTGTGTGTGTGTGTGTGTGTGTGTGTGTGTGTGTGTGTGTGTGTGTGATAGCTGCAGTGCTGTGAATGTCTGGCGCTGGAATTAGCCACAGGAGGCTCTCTGTGTGACACCCAGCACAGCACTGCATGGGGCCTCTCCTGGGGAGAGAGTCAGTGAGAAGGGCCATCCGTGTGACCATATTGTTTTTGCCAGAGCTGTCTTTGTGTTGTACTCTGTAATAAATTGCCTTACTGGGGCAGAACTCATTAGCTTTTAGTGATTCATAGTCTCCATGTGAATTATTTGGACCGTAAAAGTATTAGGGAAGCTGTCGCATTCCTTTTGAAAGCATCCCTATCTGATGCACCCATCCCTGCCCAACGACCATACACACCACAGCTGTAATACAGTCTGATTCAACCCCTTGTTTACACTACCACCACCTTCTGTTAGGCTCGCTGCTATTTCCCACCCTTTTTCCTCAGTGAAATGCAGCACAGCTGTATCCATCTGCAGTGGCTTGCGAAATTATTCACCCCTTGGCATTTTTCCTTTTTGGGGGTTTGTATCATTTGATTTACACAACATGCCTACCACTTTTATGATGCAAAATATTTTTTATTGTGAAACTAGAGCGTGCATAACTATTCACCCCCCAAAGTCAATACTTTGTAGAGGCACCTTTTGCAGCAATTACAGCTACAAGTCTCTTGGGGTATGTCGCTATAAGTTTGGCACATCTAGCCACTGGGATGTTTGCCCATTCTTCAAGGCAAAACTGCTCCAGCTCCTTCAAATTGGATCGGTTCTGCTGGTATACAGCAATATTTAAGTCATACCACATATTCTCAATTGGATTGAGATCTGGGCTTTGACTAGGCCATTCCAAGACATGTAAATGTTTCCCCTTAAACCACTTAAGTGTTGTTTTAGCAGTATGCTTAGGGTCATTGTCCTGCTGGAAGGTGAACCTCCATCCCAGACTAAAATCTCTGGAAGACTGAAATTGTTTTCCCTCAAGAATTTAGCACCATCCATCATTCCTTCAATTCTGACCAGTTTCACAGTCGCTGCCGATGGAAAAACTGTTCTCGGGGTAATGAGAGGTGTTGGGTTTGCGCCAGACATAGCGTTTTCCTTGATGGCAAAAAGCAACATTTTAGTCTCATCTGACCAGAGTACCTTCTTCCATAAGTTTGGGGAGTCTCCCACATGTCTTTTGGCGAACACCAAATGTGTTTGCTTATTTTTTATCTTTAAGCAAAGGCTTTTTTCTGGCCAATCTTCTGTAAAGCCCCACTCTGTGGAGTGTATGGCTTAAAGTGGTCCTATGGACAGATACTCCAATCTCCGCTGTGGAGCTTTGCAGCTCCTTCAGGATTATCTTTGGTCTCTTTCTTGCCTCTCTGATTAATGCCCTCTTTGCCTGGTCCGTGAGTTTTGGTGGGAGGCTTGGCAGGTTTGTTGTGGTGCCATTTTCTTTCCATTTCTTTCCATGCTCCATGGGATGTTCAAAGTTTCTGATATTTTTTTATAACCCAACCCTGATCTGTACTTCTCCACAACTTTGTCCCTGACCTGTTTGGAGAGCTCCTTGGTCTTCATGGTGCCGCTTGCTTAGTGCTGCCCCTTGCTTAGTGGTGTTGCAGACTCTGGGGCCAGAACAGATGTATATATACTGAGATCATGTGACAGATCATGTGACACTTCAATTACACACAGGTGGACTTTATTTTACCAATTATATGTCTTCTGAAGGTAATTGGTTGCACCAAATCTTATTTAGGGGCTTCAGAGCAAAGGGGGTGAATACATATGCACGCACCACTTTTCTGTTTTTAAAATGTTTAATTTAATTTTATGAAACAAATCATTTTTTTCATTTCACTTAAACAATTTGGACTATTTTCTATTTTTATGTCCATAACATGAAATCCAAATAAAAATCCATTTAAATTACATGTTGTAATGCAACAAAATGGTAAAAACGCGAAAGGGGATGAATACTTTTGAAAGGCACTGTATCTCTATCCCAGGCTCTTTTACAGCAGCACGGCTGGACTGGTAGACATATTAAAGCTGCTGTTTAATCATTTCAGGAACTCACCGAGCTAATGACCAGGATGCAATTCTCTGCCCTATCAGAAGCATCTAATGGATGTGCCTCTGGGAGATCAAGATGAGTTTCAATATTAGGGTGGGCCAGCTCACAGTAGTAATTGCGCTGTGTAGCAACCTTACAGCAACCTTACAGTCAGGAAGCTAGCTACCTCGGCTTATTTCTCCTCCTGGTTATTATGTATGCTGTACTTAACAGCTCCTTTGTGCCAGGCCAGGTCATTAAACACTTATTGTTAAATCATTTTAGTGTGTTATCTTTCTAGTTTTTGGTTATTATTGGTTATGCGAGAGAATGCTGTGTCTCTATTTCTTCCTGGTATAAGCCTATGGGCTATTCCCCATTTATCTTCAGGGATTGTCGTAATGGAATGGGTAGCTCCACTACAACTATAAAAAATGGTCCACACTGCCCGGGTGAATTCCAATTCTGTCACTGTCCACACTGTCCGGATTCTGTCTCTGCCCACACTGTTCGGGTGAATTCCGATTCTGTCTCTGCCCACACTGTTCGGGTGAATTCCAATTCTGTCACTGTCCACACTGTCCGGATTCTGTCTCTGTCCACACTGTTCGGGTGAATTCCAATTCTGTCACTGTCCACACTGTCCGGATTCTGTCTCTGCCCACACTGTTCGGGTGAATTCCGATTCTGTCTCTGTCCACACTGTTCGGGTGAATTCCGATTCTGCCGCTGTCCATTGTGCTGAATCACAGCTGTTTGTTTAACATCCATTGGCTGTTCGGCGCAACATTGGTCTTTGTTCATAAGTTAGCCTACCTTAAACCAAACAATGATCTTCAGCCATTATGTAGCTCAACAGTGGACTAAATAGGCTAGGAACTGTTTTTGACCATTTCACTGAAACGTATACACTGCAGTCTAATCCACAGCAATGACGAAGGTAAGAGAAGAAGATAAAAACACTGCAATTAAAAATGGCATCGAGACACAGATCTACTTTTTTAACATTACAGCAGCATACTGTATATGGTAGGCCTCAGGGTCATCCATTTCATCCCTTTAAAAAAATACTGAAAAGATGAGAGCTCCATGAAACACCTGTCATTATGGCCACTTATCAGAAGCATTATGACATGTTGAATTGCTGTCTGAGTGAGATGACCAGTAATGGATAGTTACAGTATCATTGTCATTACTCAGGTTCAGTTGAAAACATAATGTCAACTGATTGCTTCCTTTGATGGATGTGTTCTACAAAGGCTACTCACTCTATTATTTTTCTCACAATAGATAGTAGAAAAATAAATTGAACAACATACTGAGCAAAAGGAGAGCCAGAAAGAATGGCGAAAGGTAGGAGGCCTCATGTGGAAATAGAGGAAGGATGACAGGAAATGAAAGAAAGTGTGAGGGAAGAGTGATATGTGGATGTTTTTACCAAGCTACTCCTGTTCTCTGCCATGAACAACTTACAAGAACTGAAGTTTTATAGGGAGGGATGGAGAGAGGGATGGAGAGAGGGATGGAGAGAGGGGCGTAGAGAGGGGCGTAGAGAGGGGCGGAGAGAGGGGCGGAGAGAGGGATGGAGAGAGGGGCGGAGAGAGGGATGGAGAGAGGGATGGAGAGAGGGGCGGAGAGAGGGGGCGGAGAGAGGGGCGGAGAGAGGGGCGGAGAGAGGGGCGGAGAGAGGGGCGAAGAGAGGGGCGAAGAGAGGGGCGGAGAGAGGGATGGAGAGAGGGGCGGAGAGAGGGATGGAGAGAGGGATGGAGAGAGGGGCGGAGAGAGGGATGGAGAGAGGGAGGGATGAGAAAGCAGAGGAATTGTGTAGGCAGAGGGACAGAGAAAGGGAGAATGTAACAGAAAGAATGGGAGGATGAGGTGGAATTGAAGTCCATTGTTTATGCACAATGTTGTTTGCCAACACGCCTTTGCCTTTTGAATTGTCTTGGCAGAGGAGGTGGGCAAGATGAATAGCATTCAAGATGCAGTGATGTAGTTATTTTTTTTATCAGAAATGTGTGCGTGAAAGAGGTTTCGTCTCTCAAGTTTGGTCTTGACTTCTTGAAAGATGAACAAAAGACAAGAGGAAAAGCTGCAGTACTGATCATGTACAATGCGACACCAAAGAGGAAGGAAGCTGCAGATTACAAGACTTGTAATTGAACCCTCTTAATGACCATTGTTTTTCTTTTCCTTCGTTTCAGCAACTCTGTATTCATTCACCAGCTGTAGATCCTGACACAGATGGGGAAAGTAGACATGATATTTATGCCGGTACACTTGCCCTCTTTTCCTGTCTCTTTCCCTTTTTCTCTTGATAGATTGCTCTGTCTGCAGGTTAGTGATGATTGAGTGGGAGAGAGCATATTAAAAAAGCACATTACAGGCTCACACTTCCCTCTCCTCCCACACTTACTTCTCCTATGCCTCATTTGTGTATTTTTCCTGCATGTGTTTATTAGATTTTACCAACATATTGCCAAAGGGATATGTATAGATATTCTTTCAACAACATTTGCTCTTGGTCTTGCCCTTTCTCTCCTTCTCATCTCATGATCGACTTCTCCCTCGCTATCTCTCTTCCTCTCTCTCCCCTCCCCCCTCTGTCCCCATCTCTCTCTCTCTCTCTCTCTCTCTCTCTCTCTCTCTCTCTCTCTCTCTCTCTCTCTCTCTCTCTCTCTCTCTCTCTCTCAATTCAATTCAATTCAATTCAATTCAAGGAGCTTTATTGGCATGGGAAACATGTGTTAACATTGCCAAAGCAAGTGAAGTAGATAATATGCAAAAGTGAAATAAACAATAAAAATTAACAGTAAACATTACACATACAGAAGTTTCAAATCAATAAAGACATTACAAATGTCATATAATATATATATATATATATATACATACAGTGCCTTGCGAAAGTATTCGGCCCCCTTGAACTTTGCGACCTTTTGCCATATTTCAGGCTTCAAACATAAAGATATAAAACTGTATTTGTTTGTGAAGAATCAACAAAAGGTGGGACACAATCATGAAGTGGAACGACATTTATTGGATATTTTAAACTTTTTTAACAAATCAAAAACTGAAAAATTGGGCGTGCAAAATTATTCAGCCCCCTTAAGTTAATACTTTGTAGCGCCACCTTTTGCTGCGATTACAGCTGTAAGTCGCTTGGGGTATGTCTCTATCAGTTTTGCACATCGAGAGACTGACATTTTTTCCCATTCCTCCTTGCAAAACAGCTCGAGCTCAGTGAGGTTGGATGATGAGCATTTGAGAACAGCAGTTTTCAGTTCTTTCCACAGATTCTCGATTGGATTCAGGTCTGGACTTTGACTTGGCCATTCTAACACCTGGATATGTTTATTTTTTAACCATTCCATTGTAGATTTTGCTTTATGTTTTGGATCATTGTCTTGTTGGAAGACAAATCTCCATCCCAGTCTCAGGTCTTTTGCAGACTCCATCAGGTTTTCTTCCAGAATGGTCCTGTATTTGGCTCCATCCATCTTCCCATCAATTTTAACCATCTTCCCTGTCCCTGCTGAAGAAAAGCAGGCCCAAACCATGATGTTGCCACCCCCATGTTTGACAGTGGGTATGGTGTGTTCAGGGTGATGAGCTGTGTTGCTTTTACGCCAAACATAACGTTTTGCATTGTTGCCAAAAAGTTCAATTTTGGTTTCATCTGACCAGAGCACCTTCTTCCACATGTTTGGTGTGTCTCCCAGGTGGCTTGTGGCAAACTTTAAATTACACTTTTTATGGATATCTTTAAGAAATGGCTTTCTTCTTGCCACTCTTCCATAAAGGCCATATTTGTGCAATATACGACTGATTGTTGTCCCATGGACAGAGTCTCCCACCTCAGCTGTAGATCTCTGCAGTTCATCCAGAGTGATCATGGGCCTCTTGGCTGCATCTCTGATCAGTCTTCTCCTTGTATGAGCTGAAAGTTTAGAGGGACGGCCAGGTCTTGGTAGATTTGCAGTGGTCTGATACTCCTTCCATTTCAATATTATCACTTGCACAGTGCTCCTTGGGATGTTTAAAGCTTGGGAAATATTTTTGTATCCAAATCCGGCTTTAAACTTCTTCACAGCAGTATCTCGGACCTGCCTGGTGTGTTCCTTGTTCTTCATGATGCTCTCTGCACTTTTAACGGACCTCTGAGACTATCACAGTGCAGGTGCATTTATACGGAAACTTGATTACACACAGGTGGATTGTATTTATCATCATTAGTCATTTAGGTCAACATTGAATCATTCAGAGATCCTCACTGAACTTCTGGAGAGAGTTTGCTGCACTGAAAGTAAATGGCCTGAATAATATTGCACGCCCAATTTTTCAGTTTTTGATTTGTTAAAAAAGTTTGAAATACCCAATAAATGTCGTTCCACTTCATGATTGTGTCCCACTTGTTGTTGATTCTTCACAAAAAAATGCAGTTTTATATCTTTGTTTGAAGCCTGAAATGTGGCAAAAGGTCGCAAAGTTCAAGGGGGCCGAATACTTTCGCAGGGCACTGTATATATATATATATATATATATACAGTGTTGTAACAATGTACAAATAGTTCAAGTACACAAGGGAAAATAAATAAGCATAAATATGGGTTGTATTTACAATGGTGTTTGTTCTTCACTGGTTGCCCAACAGGTCACAAATCTTGCTGCTGTGATGGCACACTGTGGAATTTCACCCAGTAGATATGGGAGTTTATCAAAATTGGATTTGTTTTTGAATTCTTTGTGGATCTGTGTAATCTGAGGGAAATATGTATCTCTAATATGGTCATACGTTGGACAGGAGGTTAGGAAGTGCAGCTCAGTTTCCACCTCATTTTGTGGGCAGTGTGCACATAGCCTGTCTTCTCTTGAGAGCCAGGTCTGTCTACGGCGGCCTTTCTCAATAGCAAGGCTATGCTCACTAAGTCTGTACATAGTCAAAGCTTTCCTTAAGTTTGGGTCAGTCACATTGGACAGGTATTCTGCCACTGTGTACTCTCTGTTTAGGGGCAAATAGCATTCTAGTTTGCTATTTTTGTTTTTTTGTTAATTCTTTCCCAATGTGTCAAGTAATTATCTTTTTGTTCTCATGATTTGGTAGGGTCTAATTGTGCTGCTGTCCTGGGGCTCTGTGGGGTGTGTTTGTGAACAGAGTCCCAGGACCAGCTTGCTTAGGGGACTCTTCTCCAGGTTCATCTCTCTGTAGGTGCTTGCTGTTTGGGGTTTTAGGCTGGGTTTCTGTACAGCACTTTGAGGTATCAGCTGATGTACGAAGGGATATATAAATACATTTGATTTGACTTTGTTATGGAAGGTTTGGGAATCCCTTCCTGTTAGGTGGTTGTAGAATTTAACAGCTCTTTTCCGGCCTAATTCTGCTCTGCATGCATTATTTGGTGTTCTACGTTGTACACAGAGGATATTTTTGCAGAATTCTGCATGCAGAGTCTCAATTTGTTGTTTGTCCCATTTTGTGAAGTCTTGGTTGGTGAGCAGACCCCAGACCTCACAACCTCTCACCCCCCCCCCTCTGTCTCTCTGCAGGGTCTCTATCTATCAGTGTGTTTCTGGTATCTCTGGGGCTGACGGTGTGTGCCGTGTGGCTCGTAGCTCTATGTGGAGTCTGCACCTGGTGCCAACGCAAACTGGTGAGTGGACCACTAACATTTACCTATGACATTATATCCTATTATTTGGTTTTAGGACACATTGTCCTTCCCAGAACAACACAGTACAGCAGGCTTCCATCCACTCTTCCATGACTCTTATTTATTTGTACAACTTTTAATCATCTAAGTTGGTCAGTTGTCATCGGCAATGATGAAGTGGCCGAGAGGTCAATATACACATGTTCAGGTCAAATTACACACCCCAGCACTGACCCATAATATTCCCCAGAGCTAGTAGGGATTTATCCTGAGTTAGCTTCCTGGTAGGGTTAGCTGCCTGGTAGGGTTAGCTGCCTGGTAAGGTTAGCTGCCTGGTAGGGTTAGCTGCCTGGTAGGGTTAGCTGCCTGGTAGGGTTAGCTGCCTGGTAGGGTTAGCTGCCTGGTAAGGTTACCTGCCTGGTAGGGTTAGCTGCCTGGTAGGGTTAGCTGCCTGGTAGGGTTAGCTGCCTGGTAGGGTTAGCTGCCTGGTAAGGTTACCTGCCTGGTAAGGTTATCTGCCTGGCAAGGTTACCTGCCTGGTAGGGTTAGCTGCCTGGTAGGGTTAGCTGCCTGGTAGGGTTAGCTGCCTGGTAAGGTTAGCTGCCTGGTAGGGTTAGCTGCCTGGTAGGGTTAGCTGCCTGGTAGGGTTAGCTGCCTGGTAGGGTTAGCTGCCTGGTAAGGTTACCTGCCTGGTAGGGTTAGCTGCCTGGTAGGGTTAGCTGCCTGGTAGGGTTAGCTGCCTGGTAAGGTTACCTGCCTGGTAGGGTTAGCTGCCTGGTAGGGTTAGCTGCCTGGTAGGGTTATCTGCCTGGCAAGGTTACCTGCCTGGTAGGGTTAGCTGCCTGGTAGGGTTACCTGCCTGGTAGGGTTAGCTGCCTGGTAGGGTTAGCTGCCTGGTAAGGTTACCTGCCTGGTAGGGTTAGCTGCCTGGTAGGGTTAGCTGCCTGGTAAGGTTAGCTGCCTGGTAAGGTTAGCTGCCTGGTAAGGTTAGCTGCCTGGTAAGGTTAGCTGCCTGGTAAGGTTACCTGCCTGGTAAGGTTAGCTGCCTGGTAAGGTTAGCTGCCTGGTAAGGTTAGCTGCCTGGTAGGGTTATCTGCCTGGTAGGGTTAGCTGCCTGGTAGGGTTAGCTGCCTGGTAGGGTTAGCTGCCTGGTAGGGTTAGCTGCCTGGTAGGGTTATCTGCCTGGCAAGGTTAGCTGCCTGGTAGGGTTAGCTGCCTGGTAAGGTTAGCTGTCTGGTAGGGTTATCTGCCTGGTAGGGTTAGATGCCTGGTAGGGTTAGCTGCCTGGTAGGGTTAGCTGCCTGGTAGGGTTAGCTGCCTGGTAGGGTTATCTGCCTGGCAAGGTTAGCTGCCTGGTAGGGTTATCTGCCTGGTAGGGTTATCTGCCTGGTAGGGTTATCTGCCTGGCAAGGTTAGCTGCCTGGTAGGGTTATCTGCCTGGTAAGGTTAGCTGCCTGGTAGGGTTATCTGCCTGGTAAGGTTAGCTGCCTGGTAGGGTTATCTGCCTGGCAAGGTTAGCTGCCTGGTAGGGTTAGCTGCCTGGTAGGGTTAGCTGCCTGGTAGGGTTAGCTGTCTGGTAGGGTTAGCTGCCTGGTAGGGTTAGCTGCCTGGTAGGGTTATCTGCCTGGTAAGGTTAGCTGCCTGGTAAGGTTAGCTGTCTGGTAGGGTTAGCTGCCTGGTAAGGTTAGATGCCTGGTAGGGTTAGCTGCCTGGTAAGGTTAGATGCCTGGTAGGGTTAGCTGCCTGGTAGGGTTAGCTACTTGGTAGGGTTAGCTACTTGGTAGGGTTATCTGCCTGGTAAGGTTGAACCCCAGAACTGTATACACACACATTTGCACAGACATGCCCCACATCCTCATAATAGAACTGCAGGATAGTGAGAGAGAGAGGTGTTAGGCTGTAGGTGTTACATATTGCACAAGAGGAAGACTGTGAGAGACTGAGACATGTGAGAGACGGAGACATGCAAAGACATGCTTTGAGATTATGTCTGTAATGAAAAGCTCTGTAAAAGTTTCATCAATTCTCTCCATCTTTCGCTCTCCATCTCTCCCTCTCTCTCTCTCTCTCCCCCCCCTCTCTCTCTCTCCCCCCCCCCTTCTCTCTCTCCCCCCACTCCCCCTCCTCTCTCCATGATAATGCACTATGTCCGTGCCCTTCTCCGAACCCCATACCATTAAAATGGTACAGTTGGACACCCAGGTAATTAGCTGCAGTTAATAATGAGCTATTTGCTGCCTGTTCCTGCCGTTTGGCAATTAGAGGAAAGCAGAAAGATGGTTCATGGATCTGACATTCAGAATGAAAAGATAGTCTATTTGATTGAATCATTTTACCATTGTATATCATTGAGTATATCATATTCTATTTAGTAAAGAATGATTTCCCCTCCTCTCATTCCTTCATTCTCTCACCTCCCCCACCCGTACATCTGGTCTCAGTGTATTGCAACATATGTGTGCATAAACTGTAAGCTACATTCACTACATTAACATAAGCAAAACAGTAATACACACATTCCAGGACACTAAAATGCAGACACTGAGGATAGAACATGAGCACATTGAATTTTGTGTCTAGCAGTTAGTCAATGGCAGAATCACACTTTTGAGTTCATATTTTGGGCTCCCGAGTTGCGCAGCGTTCTAAAGCACTGCATCTCAGTGGTTAGGGCGTTGGACTAGTAACTGAAAGGTTGCTAGATTGAATCCCAGAGCTGACAAGGTAAAATTCTGTCGTTCTGCCCTTGAACAAGGCAGTTAACCCAGTGTTCCTAGGTTGTCATTTTAAGTAAGAATTTGTTCTTAACTGACTTGCCTAGTTAAATAAAATAAAATAAAAAGAGGTGTCACTACAGTCCCTGGTACGAATCCAGGCTGTATCACATCCGGCTGTGATTGGGTGGCCCACAATTGGCCCAGCGTCGTCTGGGTTTGGCCAGGGTAGGCAGTCATTGTAAATAAGAATTTGTTCTTAACTACCTTGCAAAGTTAAATAAAATTTCAGTCTCTTGCCAGCTTTAGTTTATATGCTAGACCGCATAACTCCAAATTACTTTTTTCTGCCATAAAAAACTCCTTGGATAAAAGTTGCAGTGCTTTCCGGTTGTGTTCTATTTTTCTTGAGTATCCTTCTGTTTCCATAACTTTGTGTGTGGGCTCTTGGTAGTGTGCAAGGGGAATGGTATGGGGAGATGTTGTGTGGCCATGATGGTGAACATGAACAGAATTCTCCATTAGGTTATGTAAACATGGCTTTGTGCTCTGAGCAGTGCGTGTGCCTGCTTGTCGCCGGCTCCTGGTCCCATGCTAATGATTCATATGCTAATGTACACATCACTCTGAGCTATTGGCTGCTGCCTGAACAACTGTGATTCTGCCCATATGTTTCATCTGGAAATACTCTCCCCTGCTTTTGCTCCCTCCCTCTCTCCATCGTTCTCCCCCTCCTCTGTCTGTCCCTCTCCCTCTCTTGGCTTTTCTTTCTCCGTCTCTTTCTAGTTATCTCTCTGTCACTATCTTGGCCTTTCTCTCTCTCTCTCTCTCTCTCTCTTTCTCGCTCGCTCGCTTGCTCGCTCTCTCTCTCTCTGTCTAGGAGCATTTGTGGAGTGAGGACAACACATAGGTGGGTAAAACATGCAGAGGACTGAATTCAGCTGAGAACGGTTCTGAAGTGAGATGGAGATTGAATAAGCATGCTTAAAGCATGTAAATAATATGTAATATTAGTAACTGGTATTACACACATTTGTATTGCTGCACATCTATGATATTTTACCAGTCTGTCACACCCTGTGTAGATTGAGAACTTTCAGTCTGGTCTTCAAAGATGAATCATATCATACCCTGTCAAATACACAGACACACACACAGTAAAACTACTCAACCCTCACTGTCCATTTCTCTTGTCCTCGCCCTTTCTATTTCTCTATTTACCCTCACACTCTTTGTCTGTCTTTGCAAATACCATATGTGTTTCGAAACCGTAATTCAGAGTCTCCAGATGCTGAGAGACACGATAGTCCGGCGTCCCATTGTGACATAGCTATGCGGCTCTGAGACCATTGTGTTTATGAGGAAGTACACAGAGATAGACACAATTAGATAAATACTGTGATAAATACTGTGATATTTAGCCCATGGTAGTTGATAGATGCAGCCCTGTGTAGAGGTGCAGTATATCAGCCCAGCATATGGGTGAGGGAAGATGAAGAAGTCAGAAACAGGTCTCATGGGTCGATTATGGCAGGAAGGAGGAGGGAAGGAGGAGAGGATGGAGGGGAGGGGGGGAGCAGAGAAGGGGAAGAAGGAGAGGGAGGAAGCAGGAAGTGGGGAGGGAGGAGGGGATGGAGGAGATGAGGAGGGGAAGAAAGAGTTGGATAGAGGATGGGAAGAGGGGAGGAGAAGGGAGAAGGGAGATAGGAGTGGTGTTGGCAGCCATTATGTGTGTTGTGCTGTGACAGATATAACGACAGCGGGACTGAGGGCTGAGGACAGATCCTTCACAGGGCTGCAGCATTACACTGTTCTTAGCGGGGAGACATCCATGATGTCCACCTCTTCTCCCCCACCCTCTCCCCATCCTCTCCTCTATTCTCTCCCCCTTCCCTCTCCCCATCATCTCCTCTATTCTCTCCCCCATCCTCCCCTACTCTCTCCCATATCCTCTGATGTCTCTCCTCTCTCCATCTCACTTTATTCTGTTTCAACTCCCCTCATTCTGTCTCTCTCTCTCTCTCCCACTCAATCATACATTGCCTCTGCCTTTCTCTCCATCTTCTTTCCCTTCTCTCCCCTCTCCCTCTCTCTCTCTCGTGTCCCACTCCCTGTCTTCAGTGTTTTCTCTCTCCTTCCCCTACTCTCTAGCCTCCTGAAGATTTTATGATAGTGTTAAATGATAGATGAGCTGCACTTGATAGCATATTCTTGACTGTTTGAAATCTAGCCTTTTTCTGAGTCCCTAAAACAACTGTGTGAGTGAATGACTGTGTGTGGGGTGGATGGGTGGGCAGTGGTGTTAGGTCATTTCCAGAGATCTGCCCTCTATTGATAAGTGTTTATAACAAACAGGCCATGTAATTTGTGACAGAGAATGTGACAGTAAGTCTATAGTAAAACCATTTCCTGCTCCAAACTGCCTTTTGAAAAAATTTCTTTACAGGGTTAAGGTTTCCTCTACTACATGTGATGTATATGTTTGGAAAGGAACTGAAATGAAAGGAAAATCCATCATTATTTGATTTTACAAGGATCATATTGTAAATATTAGGTTTGGTGAGTAACACCTATTGAATCAAGTTAGTTTAGAAAAGCCAAGAGAGGGAGAGGGACAGACAGAGGAGGGGGAGAACGATGGAGAGAGGGAGGGAGCAAAAGCAGGGGAGAGTATTTTTTCGATTTGAAACTATAACATTCTGAGTCAAACCATATCAATTATATGATCTGAAACACAAGTCATTCTAATATTATGTATTTAATGCCTATTACCCATCACTCATAGTGCAGGGTTGATGTGTCCACTCACTGTGCTCTTACACATTTCAAATGGAATAGCTTTAGTTGTTTTACAGTCTATTTGAAGGGTGTAGTACTTTCTTTATTCATTGAAAATGTAATGAGCATTGAAATGAAAAACAAGATTATGTAGCTGTACTTTGTGACAGTGTGTGTTTAGTGTTTGGCTTCAGTGTAAAAATTGTCATCAACTCTGCATTAATTTGATACGCAAGGCCAGGCCAATCATATAGCTGCAGTCCTGAGTTCCAAGGTTTATCATATAGCTGCAGTCCTGAGTTCCAAGGTTTATCATATAGCTGCAGTCCTGAGTTCCAAGGTTTATCATATAGCTGCAGTCCTGAGTTCCAAGGTTTATCATATAGCTGCAGTCCTGAGTTCCAAGGTTTATCATATAGCTGCAGTCCTGAGTTCAGATTAATCTCAAAATGTTTCATTATAATTCCACTGACTGTTGGGAATTCTGGGTCTATTTTAACACCTATGTTTTATGTATGTTTGGGCGTGTACTGTTTCTGAGTGTGTAGTGTTGTATGTGTGTTGGGAGTGTTGTATGTGTGTGGACGTGTCTGATCCCCACTGTGTCTGATGCTTGATGCTCCATCCGTTCATTCTGTATGGTTAACAGATGTATGGATTATTGCTGTGGAGAGGGTTTGGATTCACATGTAGATCCTGAGAGCTGGCTGTATGTAGCAACGGTCATCAAAATTGCTAAAAGGGTTTAAAAACAATTCTAATAAATGCAACTGTTGGACAATAGAATCATTAAAATCATTAAAATCCATCAGATATTAACTGAAGAAAGTCCCATCAGATATTAACTGAATTATAGCACATAACACATTTTACTGGCACAGACAACTAATGAATGGAGTTCAGGGATTCTGGTGGGAATTCAGGTATTCAATTTATTGTACAATTACCTTTTTATGCACTCATACAGTGCATTCAGAAAGTATTCAGACCCCTTGACCTTTTCAACATTTTGTTACGTTACAGCCTTAAATTGTTAAATTGTTTTTTCCCTTATCAATCTACACACAATACCCCATAATGACAAAGCAAAAAATATCACATTTACATAAGTATTCAGACCCTTTACTTAGTACTTTGTTGAAGTGTCTTTGGCAGCGATTACTGCCTCGAGTTTTCTTCGGTATGATGCTACAAGCTTGGCACACCTGTATTCAGGGAGTTTCTCCCATTCTTCTCTGCAGATCCTTTCAAGCTCCGTAATGTCGGATGGGGAGCGTTGCTGCACAGCAATTTTCAGGTCTTTCCAGAGATGTTCGATCGGGTTCAAGTCTGGCCTCTGGCTGGGCCACTCAAGGACATTCAGAGACTTGTCCTGAAGCCACTCCTGTGTTGTCTTGGCTGTGTGTTTATGGTTGTTGTCCTGTTGGAAGGTGAAACTTCGCCCCAGTCTGAGGTCCTGAGCGCTATGGAGCAGATTTTCTCTGTACTTTGCTCCATTCATATTTTCCTCGATCCCGACTAGACTCCCAGTCCCTGCCACTGAAAAGCATCCCCACAGCATGATGCTGCCACCACCATGCTTCACCATAGGGATGGTGACAGGTTTCCTCCTGACGTGATGCTTGGCATTCAGGCCAAAGAGTTCAATCTTGGTTTCATAAGAACAGAGAATCTGTTTCTTATGGTTTGAGTCTTTTAGCTGCCTTTTGGCAAACTCTAAGCGGGCTGTCACGTGCCTTTTATTGAGGAGTGGCTTCCGTCTGGCCACTCTACCATAAATGCCTGATTAGTGGAGTGCTGCAGAGATGGCTCATGAATTACTTGTTGCTGTCACGTTCTGTTCCATAATTCAACAAGTATGTCAATAGCAGGATACCCTTAGATTAAAAATCAACACGCTTGGCTCCAGATTAAACCTACAGTTGAAGTTGGAAGTTTACATACACCGTAGCCAAATACATTTAAACTCAGTTTTTCACAATTCCTGACATTTAATCCTAGTAAAAATTCCCTGTTTTGGGTCAGTTAGGATCACCACCTTATTTTAAGAATGTGAAATGGGGGGATCACGTGACCCTTGAACGAGATGGCCGCATGAACTAAGAGCTCCGCACAAGTTGTTTCCAATTCCTAAACTTACCTCCACTTCAAGTTTAAACTCCTTTAGCTTTAGTCATAAAGTCATGGCGGCTACAAAAGACTCGAGCATTAGCGATGGAAAAAGCCTCCAAGAAGCAGCTAGCTTCAGAAAAATCTAGCACCATTAGCCAGGATGCAAGAGGACCCATTCCCCCCCGAAGCCCAACGAATGCCAACCCCACACTCTGTCGAAGACGTCCTTTCTGAGTTGAGATCCCAATGTACAGAACTCAACATTAAATTAGATGCCATTAACTCTCAGCTCAGTGTGATAGGGGGCAAGGTGACAATCCTGGAAAATGCTTTGCCTGACATCAACAACAAGATGGATGCGCCTGGACGAGGCAGAGGGGCGAATCCTATCCATGGAAAACTTATTGACAGACGCCATGGAAACAATAGCATATGCTAAAAAGAAAATAGAGCATCTGGAAGAGAAAAAAGAGGACCTGGAAAACAGGGGGCGAAGGGAAAAAAAATCTATTAAATCTGGGCGAAAAATAAGAGGGCAACATGCCACTGATCCGCTACCTGCAAGACAAACTTCTCGAGTGGCTCCACCTGTCCACCGACAGGCCCATAGAACTCAAGAGAGCTCGCCGAGTACTGAGGCCCCCACCAGCAGCCAGACAACCACCGCGCCCAATCACCATACGTTTCCTGAGATTCACCGACAAGGAACGAGTCCTACAGGCGGCGAAAATGAACACCATTACAGTGGGAAACGCCAAACTCACTTTACACCAGGACCTGTCAGCTGGAATACGCCGAAAGCGCAGAGAGTTTGACGAGAGTTTGAACTCGGCTGGGGTGTTCAGAGATTATTATTTTATATATACCATCTATTTTCCTTTTATGTGAATGCAACTGTAACTATTATCCACCTTTGCCCAGAGATGACTTGCACTAAAGTTTGATTACTGTTCGATGACTAGCACCTTAAATCTACTGACATGGAACTACCATGGTCTAGGTCATGCAATAAAATGGAAAAAGATACTATGTGCTCTAGAAAAGGAAAACATTGCGCTATTACAAGAGACACACCTCTGTGATGCTGAACATGCCAAACTCTGCAGAGCTTGGGTGGGACAGGTGTATTTCTCATCTTTCAAATCAAACAGTAGAGGCACAGCGATACTTATCCATACAAATGTTCCATTCATAATTGACAAAAACATATCTGATCCGGAGGGGAGATTTATTTTGATAACTGGGTCACTGTATGGACAACCAATTACTATCTTAAACATATACGCCCCTAACACAGATACTCCTGCTTTCATGTCAAAAATGATAACCCTGTTCAATGAGCATTGTGTTTCCTTTGGCGTGGTGGCCGGAGATTTTAATTGTACCCTTAACCCAACCCTAGACAAATCATCTCAAGTCCCCACCACAAATCCTAGATCTGCAAAGATGTTGAACTCTCTTACTAAATAGATGGGACTGATAGATATCTGGAGAGAGACTAATAGCTCATCTATGCTCATCTATACATACTACTCTAATGTCCATAACACCTACTATCGTATAGATTACATTTTTATCCCAAAGAGTTTCGTAAATTCAGCCACGTGTACAATCGGACCCATAGCACTTTCAGATCACGCCTTTGTCCACCTCCGCTTTGACCTCTGCAAAAACATCCCGAGGTTAAAGAGCTGGAAATTCAACACCTCCATGTTATCAAACAAAGTGTTCCATACATTGGTAACTACATGGATAGACAACTACACACAAGACAACAAAGATTCTCATGTTTCTCCGGCCACAATGTGGGATGCTGCCAAAGCCACACTAAGAGGTCATCTAATTGCATATGCTTCCTCTAAGAAAAAGCAATGGAAGCACACAGGCTAGATCTTGAGAGGGAGCTAGAATGCTGTGAAAGAGTACACAAACAATCCCCAGACAGCACCTCCTGGAGTCAATTTAAAGCAGCCAAAACCAAACTGAATTTTGACTATACTTGGAAGATAAAAAAATATATGTTTTCTTTACTAAACAGAAATACCATGAGTATAGCAATAGGCCGAGTAGATTGCTTGCTTACCAATTTAAAAAAACATGGCTTTTCATGATTTTTACTGTAAACTAATATACCTCTGAGAGAAAACACACGGAGGCAGAACTCCACTCCTTCCTAGAGGTAAACTTGCTACATAAACTATCAGATACCGACCAAGAAGATCTCAACTCCCCCTTTACTCCTGAGGAGATCCTGGAGGCAATTACCTCCATGCCACCTAACAAGTCCACAGGCCGAGATGGATTCCCCAGAGAGTTCTACAAAGCTTTTTGGCCCCAGCTTAGCCCTATTTTCATGCCAATGCTGGATGATTTTTGCAAAAACGGAGTTCTCCCAGACTCAATGCACACAGTTCGCATTACAGTGTTGCTCAAAAAAGGCCCATAAGCTTGTCGGATTTCGACTACAAAATAATTACCAAATTGCTCGCCAAAAGACTAAACACTTTTCTTCCCAAAATAATAAAAGCTAACCAAACTGGATTTATTAGAGACAGATACTCTTCTGATAACATTCGCCGTCTTTTTGATATTATTGAACAAGTAAACACAGAAGACCCCTGTCCTGCTGGCTTCACTGGATGCTGAGAAGGCGTTCGACAGGATGGAGTGGAGCTTTCTGTTCTCAGTCTTAGAAAAGTTCAATATGGGCCCAAACTTTATTAAATGGATCAAATCACTATACTCTCATCCAAATGCCATGATGACTACTAACGGACTGAATTCTGACAGATTCCCTTTGGGACGGGGCACAAGACAAGGGTGCTCGCTGTCCCCCCTGCTCTAATTGTTTGGGGCGGAGCCGCTGGCAGAGTTGATAAGGAGCAATCCAAGTATTACGGGTGTTTCTGCAGGCGGCCTACAGCACAAGATTTCGCTTTACACAGATGATGTCTTGCTCTACATATCCAACCCAGAGAAATCCCTCCCAATTTAGACACAATTGCTCAGTATGGCAAATTTTCAGGTTATAAGATCAATTTGAACAAATCCACTGTATGCCCTCTCAATCTTACACTCACCAGCTCTATGAAAACACTATGTCCATTCCTATGGAAGACACAGATCTGAATAGCCTTTTCAAGGAAAACTATCTTCCACTCCTGGATCGAATCAAGAACGATCTCCAAACCTGGATCTCCCTCCCAATTAGCTTAGTAAGAAGAATTAATGTCATCTGTATGAACATCCTCCCTAGATTGAACTATTTACTTCAGATGCTCCCATGCTATCACCCAGTTTCCTTTTTCAAAACAACTAACCAAACCATCACCAAATGTATATGGGGCAATCAAAAACCTAGGATCAAGTTCTCCACTCTATCGAAACCTCAATCTAAGGGTGGTCTTGCCCTTCCCTCCCTCTGCCCAAATCCGCAACATGCTAACATGGATCACAAACAGACGAGTCAACGTGGATTTAGATAAAAGCCCAATCCTGTGGTTTATTGCCACTAAGCTCAATTATATTCATCAATAACTTTAGTTAAGTGGGCAACATAGCCAAAACCTTTGTGATTTACAGCATCCTACTAGCGTGGAGGGACTGTAAGAAATACCTGGGCATTTCCTCCCAAATATGTTCACACTTGCCCATAGTAGGCAACCCAGACTTGCCAAAAGTCCTGAAGGATGCCAACTTTAATCTTTTGCATACTCTAGGAATCAGGACCATTTCAGACCTATTTCATCAGAAACCACTTCACTGAAATCCTTTCAAGAGCTCTGCAGTGAATTCAATGTGCCAAATAAATTTTTAAATAACTTCAAATTAGACATGTCATTTCCTCATTTACTTCCAAAAGCAGGTTTAGAACTCAGTTGAATGAAGTTGAAACCCTTCTTGTCACAGTACAATCCATTAAAGGCTAAATATCTTATATCTATAGACTCCTTTCTGAGAAAGGAGGCTCCTCCTTTACTCCTTTGAAAATAATCTGGGAAAAGGACCTTGGTCTGACTGTCAGTGATGAGTTATGGGCGGAGGTTTGCGACAGGGTATACTGCTCCTCTACTAATGTAAAAATGAAAGAATCTAATTACATATTTTTGTACACATTTTATTACACTCCTTTGAGACTCCATAGAATGAAAATTGACACGTCTCTTAACTGTAAAAGATGTACCTTTGAAAGTTTAACCTATATGCATGTATTTTGGAACTGTAGAGAGATTGCCAGATTTAGGCAATCTATACATACTGCTGCACAGAAAATACTAGATGTACCATTTGAAATGACCCCGTGTATCTATCTTCCTAATGCCCAGCAGGACTTTGTTCTTGATCTTGCCAGCGAAGGCTAGAAATAGCTAATAAGAACCTTGATAGTGCTGCTGCAATAACTATATATTATTATTATTTTTATTTTTTATTACTATTATTATTATTATTTTTAAATATATTTTTTTACTTTTTTTATTCATATATTTTTTACATATGTCACATCTGTGAATGCGGAATGTGTTTTGTTGGTTGTGTCATGCCCTGGTCTTAGTATTTTGTGTTTTCTTTATTATTTTGGTCAGGCCAGGGTGTGACATGGGTTATTTATGTGGTGTGTTTTTGTCTTGGGGTTTTGTAGGTTATGTGATTGTGGTATAGTAGAGTTGTCTAGGTAAGTCTCTGGTTGCCTAGAGTGGTTCTCAGTCAGAGGCCGGTGATTATCGTTGTCTCTGATTGGGAACCATATTTAGGCAGCCATATTCTTTGAGTGTTTCGTGGGTTATTGTTCCTGTCTCTGTGTTTGTTTGCACCAGATAAGGCTGTTTCGGTTTTTCACGTTACGTTTATTGTTTTTGCATTGTTCATCATTATCTTTATTAAAGATGTATGAAGATAACCACGCTGCGTTTTGGTCTGATCCCTGCTACTCCTCCTCTTCAGAGGAAGAGGAAGAAGAAAATCTTAACAGTTTGATTGAAAAACAAGAAAACTTAATAAAACTTTAAATTGAAAAAAAAGAATGTGAAATGTCAGAATAATAGTAGAGAGAATGATTTCTTTCATCGCATTCCCAGTAGGTCAGAAGTTTACATAAACTCAATTAGTATTTGGTAGCATTGCCTTTAAATTGTTTAACTTGGATCAAATGTTTTGGGTAGCCTTCCACAAGCTTCCCACAATAAGTTAAGTGATTTTTTTCCCATTCCTCCTGACAGAGCTGGTGTAACTGAGTCAGGTTTGTAGGCCTCCTTGCTCGCACACACTTTTTCAGGTCTGCCCACACATTTTCTATAGGATTGAGGTCAGGGCTTTGTGATGGCCACTCCAATACCTTGACTTTATTGTCCTTAAGCCGTTTTGCTACAATGTTGGAAGTATGCTTGGGGTCATTGTTCATTTGGAAGACCCATTTGCGACAAAGCTTTAACTTCCTGACTGATGTCTTGAGATGTTGCTTCAATGTATCCACATCATTTTCCCACCTTATGATGCCATCTATTTTGTGAAATGCATCAGTCCTTCCTGCAGCAAAGCACCCCCACAACATGATGCTGCCACCCCCGTGCTTCAAGGTTAGGATGGTGTTCTTTGGCTTCCAAGCCTCCCCCTATTTCCTCCAAACATAACGATGGTTATTATGGGCAAACAGTTCTATTTTTGTTTCATCAGATCAGAGGATATTTTTCCAAAATGTACGATCTTTGTCCCCATGTACAGTTCCAAACCGTAGTCTGGCTTTTTTATGGTGGTTTTTGAGCAGTGGCTTCTTCCTTGCTGAGCGGCCTTTCAGGTTATGTCGATATAGGATTTGTTTTACTGTGGATATAGATACTTTGTACCTGTTTTCTCCAGCATCTTCACAAGGTCCTTTGCTGTTGTCCTGGGATTGATTTGCACTTTTTGCACCAAAGTACGTTCATCTCTCGGAGACAGAACGCGTCTCTTTCCTGAGCGGTATGACGACTGCGTGGTCCCAAGGTGTTTATACTTGCGTACTATTGTTTGTACATATGAACATACCTTCAGGTGTTTGGAAATTGCTCCCAAGGATGAACTAGACTTGATAGGCCTTGATGTACGTCCACAGGTACACCTCCAATTGACTCCAATTATGTAAATTAGCCTTTTCAGAAGCTTCTAAAGCCATGACATAATTTTCTGGAATTTTCAAAGCTGTTTAAAGGCACAGTCAACTTAGTGAATGTAAACTTCTGACCCACTGGAATTGTGATAAAGTGAATTATAAGTTAAATAATCTGTCTGTAAACAATTGTTGGAAAAATTACTTGTGTCATGCACAAAGTAGATGTCCTAACCGACTTGCCAAAGCTATAGTTTGTTAACAAGAAATTTGTGGAGTGGTTGAAAAATAATTTTTAATGACTCCAGCCTAAGTGTATGTAAACTTCCGACTTCAACTGTAACTACACATAAACTCAGCAAAAAAAGAAACGTCCGTTCTTCAGGACTAAAAATCCAAATAACTTCACAAATCTTCATTGTAAAGGGTTTAAACACTGTTTCCCATGCTTGTTCAATGAACCATAAACAATTAATGAACATGCATCGGTGGAACGGTCATTAAGTCACTAACAGCTTACAGACAGTAGGCAATTAAGGTCACAGTTATGAAAACTTAGGACACTAAACAGGCCTTTCTACTGACTCTGAAAAACACCAAAAGAAAGATGCCCAGGGTCCCTACTCATCTGCGTGAACGTGCCTTAGGCATGCTGCAAGGAGGCATGAGGACTGCAGATGTGGCCAGTGCAATTAATTGCAATGTCTGTACTGTGAGACGCCTCAGACAGCGCTACAGGGAGACAGGACAGACAGCTGATCGTTCTCGCAGTGGCAGACCACGTGTAACAACACCTGCACAGGATCGGTACATCCGAACATCACACCTGCGGGACAGGTACAGGATGGCAACAACAACTGCCCGAGTTACACCAGGAACGCACAATCCCTCCATCAGTGCTCAAACTGTCCGCAATAGGCTGAGAGAGGCTGGACTGAGGGCTTGTAGGCCTGTTGTAAGGCAGGTCCTCACCAAACATCACCGGCAACAACATTGCCTATGGGCACAAACCCACCGTCGCTGGACCAGACAGGACTGGCAAAAAGTGCTCTTCACTGACGAGTCTCGGTTTTGTCTCACCAGGGGTGATGGTCAGATTCGTGTTTATAGTCGCAGGAATGAGCATTACACTGAGGTATGTACTCTGGAGCGGGATCGATTTGGAGATTGAGGGTCCATCATGGTCTGGGGCGGTGTGTCACAGCATCATCAGACTGAGATTGTTGTCATTGCAGGCAATCTCAACGCTGTGCGTTACAGGGAAGACATCCTCCTCCCTCATGTGGTACCCTTCCTGCAGGCTCATCCTGACTTGACCCTACGGTATGACAATGCCAACAGCCATACTGCTCGTTCTGTGCATGATTTCCTGCAAGACAGGAATGTCAGTGTTCTGCCATGGCCAGCAAAGAGCCCGGATCTCAATCCCATTGAGCACGTCTAGGATCTGTTTGATCGGAGGGTGAGAGCTAGGGCTAGGGCCATTCCCCCCAGGAATATCCGGGAACTTGCAGGTGCATTGGTTGAAGAGTGGGGTAACATCTCACAGCAAGAACCGGCAAATATGGTCCAGTCCATGAGGAGGAGATGCACTGCAGTACTTTTTGCAGCTGGTGGCCACACCAGATACTGACTGTTACCCCCCCCCATTGTTCAGGGACACATTATTCCATTTCTGTTAGTCACATGTCTGTGGAATTTCTTCAGTCTATGTCTAAGTTGTTGAATCTTGTTTATGTTCATACAAATATTTACACATGTTAAGTTTGTTGAAAATACACTCAGTTGACAGGGAGAGGACGTTTACTTTACATTGTTTGCGACATCAGACATAATATCACTATAATCAGAGTGTTCATTTTATGAAGTTGCTTTTATTTTATTTGTAAACATTTCACTTCCACAAAATATGAACACCCATCAAAATTGAGGTCTCTTTCTTCTCTTGTGATGTAAGTGTCTAGACGATGCGTTAAATCCCCGACTAAGCAAGCGTTCTTTTAGATGCAATGGATCGACTGTGTATTCCATTGAGCCCATTTCTGTGGTGTGTTTGACAGGTCATTACAAACATTTCCACGGTTGTGACATTAATGGGAAAAAAATAACAGGCACTAGCAAGAGTATGAAAGAGTCACATGAGTAAAATGAAAGTAATCAATCCAGCTAAATTTAAGTGACAAGTGGATTTTTCACCCCTCAAACACAGGAAATGGATCCTCAGGTGGGCGGAGCATGCACATGTGCTGGCTCGCATCCAAAGTGTTGCCTGGAATCATTTAGCATATTTTTGGCACCTTTTTGGCACCTGATGGCATGCTAAAGGCTCTGTAATGAAGGCTCCACTGGTAAAGTGATTTCAGATGTAAACAGCTATCAAGACAGCTCACAGAAAGACACAAGGCAATGGACACGAAGGAAATTATTTATCTCCTCTGTCTCTCTCTCTCTGTCTATCTCTCTCTGCCTCTCTTTGCCTCTCTCTCTGTCTCTCTGCCTCTCTCTCTCTCTGTCTCTCTCTCTCTCTCTCTCTCTCTCTCTCTCTCTCTCTCTCTCTCTCTCTCTCTCTCTCTCTCTCTCTCTCTGTGTCTCTCTCTCTCTCTCTCTCTATCTCTCCCTGTCTCTCTCTCTGTCTCTCTCTGTCTCTCTCTCTCTCTGTCTTGTTCTCTCCCTCTCTCTCTCTCCCTCTCTCTCTCTCTCTCTCTCCAGGGGAAGAGGAACAAGCCTGGGGTGGAGGCAGCCAGCACCCCAGATTCAGTTCAGATTCGTGGCCGAGGGGAAAACAAAGCCATCAAGTAGGTGTTGGGTGGTTGTGGGGGGGGGGGGGGGTTCACTACAGCACAGCTAACTGGGACTGTCAAGAGGATGAGAGGCAAATACCTGGGTGTGCTCAAATAAAAGGCAACAACACTGAAACCCGCTGAGATATGGAGGGTGAAGGAACATATTTAGCAATGAAAAGGGGAGTTGTGGTTGTTAAATAAGCGTATCTTGACAACTCCTTTACAGTCCTTCCTGTGAAGACAAGAAGCATAAATTATAGCATACTTCATTTGACAGGCTTCAGATAAAGAGAATGTTAAAGTCCAGTAAAATGAGGAACTACATGATGTGTCCCTGAACACTCAATGGGACGGTAATAATGTCTTACTGACAAAGGAAAGGGGGGACCTAGTCAGTTGTCCAACTGAATGTATTCTACTGAAATGTGTCTTCCACATTAAACCCACCCCTGATAAGCCACTAGTTTACTGTCCAACAGCAGTGTTACTTTATTTTACAGCCTGAAGGTTATTACCTTGGCTGAGTTTCAGTTGAAATTTAAACTTGAAACCTAAAACCAATGTTCAACTTGGATTGCACTAAGGTACCCTTTATCTCAATGCCTTGTAAAGTAAAATAGTCAGAATCACTTAAACGTGCACTATACCTAATATTATGCGTATCATAGTACATTAATAACAGTAGCCCAATCCCAATAAAAAAAATAGTATTTGATGTCCAACGTTACCAGCAGCAATGTCTTGATATGTTCTACTGTATGACTGTTTGTTGTTAACATTCCTGCTTCATGGTTGCAGCTGCGCAGCCCAAGACCTGACGGACGGTGGTCTCTGTCTCCAGCTAACCCAGCAGTCCTCTCCCTCCTCTGTCACCATACCACCTGTTCTCCCATTCCCCCTTTCATCACTCTCCTCCCTGTTTCATTTCTCCCTTCTCTCTTTCTGTCTCTCTCTCTTTTTCCAAGATATGTTTTATCTGTGTAACCAACCTTTGCTGTTTCACTTTGACTTATAACATACTGTATATTACTCTGTGATTGATGTTGAATACATTTTTTACTCTTTCACTGTTATCTAATCCCTTGTACAGAGGAAGGTATAATCTATTCATTTGTCCATGAGTCTGGATGCTGTATCAGCTCACAGAATAGACCATATGCATTTCCCAAACTCTATCCCCTTTAGACCTATACAATTTTTACCTTCCTTAATTCACTTGTTTTCCTACTTTCTTTTCAAAGACATAAATGTTTTCCTCTGAAACTATATTATGAACATTAACATGGAATTACTTTTATAAATGCAGTACCAGGGCCAGATTACCGAACAGGCACACAGGGCATGTGCCCCTAGGCCCTCGACCTCCAGGGGGCCCCCAACCCAATTTGTTTTTGTTAAATTGGGGGGGAGATAGCATACGATAGCAGAATGTGTGGAATTGCAGGAAATTTGCTTCAAAACTGCAACATTTTCTCTCAGCCTCATGGCAAAACATATAGAATAGCAGGAAATTAGCTTGAAAAATTGTGAATGCACGGGATCTGAAGACGCCGCAAAAATGTATCTTGTTTTTCCAACAAATTTTATCATGTCATTGCTTCATCATGTTTTAATACAAAAAGTAAAAGAGTACTTATTGTTGCCAGACGCAACTTCCAATACAATGATTTAGGTGGAGGATCCCTCAGGGAGAGTACAATCAATTTTGTTAAGCTGACCTTTATTAAGCTGTTTAATAAAACAAGTAATACTATTCTGTTGGTGTATGCACCAAACACTTACGATAACTCATTTCATGACCAATTCTGTACTCTGACACTAGATTTAGCTGACTTCTGACCAGTTATTGGTGGCGATTTTAATGCAGTTTGAGAGTACAGGCTAGACAGATCTGGGCAGACAGGGGGGAGACCAGCATCTGACCTCTGTGGCACTGCGGAAATGGGCAAATGAGGTGACAGTTGACAATTTAATGTCGAATTATGAATCCCTCCTATGGAAATTTTACATTTTTCTCTCGTGGACTTTATATTCACTTCAAAGGACCTGTACAACAAAGTTCTTGATATAGATGTATTAGCCATGGCCCTCGCCGACCATCGAGCCATTCTTAGCAGACCCGCTATCAGAAATTGCACTTTTAATTTACAGGGCAAATCCTTCTTCTTTTATTTGCAACTTCACTCTGCCATGCGAGCATATGATGTCCCCTGGGGCGAAACACTACCAACTAACCCCCTCCGCAGCATTTTTGAAAACTGGCCTAAACCCAGGGGACTGTTTTTTGATCTATACTTGCATTTCTTAAAAGCATTTTAGAAGCCCCTGCCAACCGACCTACAATAGAAGAGACGTCTTACCTTCAATCACTGAAATGAACTGGTCTGTAATTCTCTCTTCTAGAAATCCTAAATATCAAAATATCCATTTTAATTTTGTCCGCAGATCTTATCTTACACAGACTATTCCAAATTAATATTCATCCAACCCCGAAATGCTCTCTATGCCTTCAAGGTGCTCCTGGTACCTATGGGTCGGTGCAACTGTCCTGTGGTGGGAGGTGTGGGTGGGTACAGTGATCCTGTGGGAGAAGGTAAAGGTTTTCCCTCTGCACCATGGAAAAATGTGTTGAAATATAGTAAGTTAGCTGATTTAAGAAATGGGGGCCCCCGGAGGTCGGTGCCCCAAGGCCCTACCCCTATTGTGGTAGTCCGGCCCTGTACAGGACCCCCTACCCCTAATGTATTTTCCATTTATTTTCTACAAATATTAGAGGTGTATCTCTATTGCCTGGATTGACATTTCTCTCATTCATCTATTAAACTAAGGTTGTTTCCCTATCCTGTCTCTCTCCAAGAAACATCCTTCACTTTGCTCCACTGTGATTGGCTCTGCTGCTCTGACCTATCTTTCTTACTATCCCTGAAACTCCTCCCTCCTACTCAACTGTGATTGGCTGTACTGCTCTTACCTGTCTCTCTCTCTGGCTGCAGTGATCTAGACAGGGACTTTTGGAATAACAATGACAGCAGCAACGTGCAGCAGAGATGGAGCTCCTACCCGCCCAAGGAGTTCCTCTTAAACATGTCCCCCTATGCCCCGTATGGAGACCCTCGCCTCACGCCCAAGTGAGTCTCGGTCGCGGCTGGTAAGGGACCCCTCTCTCTGTGCAGGGCTGTAATGAAGCGGGGGAGCCAAGCCTCTCACAATGAGTTCTGTGCCTCCGTACCCCCAACCCTCCACAACACCCTCAGTCTGACTCAGTCTGACCCTCAACACCCTCAGTCTGAAACAGACAAACATTGCAGACAAAATATGCATCCAAAGACACAGTACATTGTCTACATAGGAACATGCCACCCTAGTCCACTTGCATGCATTTCTCTCTGCCGGACATACACGTAAGAGCTACATGATGCACAAAGTATGTGCTTTATACTTTACACAAGTAGCTCATTTGCCAAACAGTAGCTCTGAACCCAAGGCATAACCTAATGCATATGTCCCGGTAAAGGTCATTGCTAAGGTCAAATGTAATAGCCTAAGGGGGCCACATGGCATTATTAAGTGATGTTATCCACGTAACATGCCCATCGTACATAAAGTATCTTCTGTCTTGGGAGAGTTCTGTTGATTGGCATTAGTAATTCCTTTTCCTGCAGCCAACAGGGTCTGAAAGGTAAAGCTATTTAGTATGCATTGTTGGCCATGCAGAACTAGATTGAGTTGTACAGGGCTGCCACTAGGATGTTTCTACTTGCCTCACCTTAGAGGTGACTGACATCAGTATAGGGATGGCCAGGCGTGAGGTCAGCCTTGTCTCCCTCCAGCCCTCTGATCTTCATCTCGGGTGCGTCACAAATTTGACCCTATTCCCTCTGGTTAAAAGTAATGCACTACATAGGGAATAGGGAGCCATTTGGGATGCAGCCTTAGATTGAATCAAGAAGGGGGTTGTCTCTAGTGGTGTTACCAAGACCGATCAAATTTTAATTGGATGGAGACACTAATAGATGCAGATCATGTCTGAAGCTGCCCCCCACTATGAACACTATTAACACACTATTCTTTATACTAGCCTTTCCCACCCGGACACATTAATATGTAACACAAATCTTTAAAATACACACAATATAGACATACAGAAACTTAACATACTGAAACTTAGCATACTGAAACTTAACATGAAGAAACATTTACCTATATACCAACATTTACCTATATACCAACCAACCAAACAACATTTGAAATGCCCCCTATTCCCTACAGCCCTGCCAGCCTCACTAACCCTTAACCTCTAAACCTTCACCTCCAGCCCATGGAGTGCTACCATGGAGACGGACAACCCTCAGACCATCTGAGCAGAAACCCTTTATAGATCCCACTCACACAGCCCAATCAATACCCACCTTTCCACTGAAACTCACCAACCATCCCCTAATCTTAAAGGTATTAACCGTAAACCCATTGCCCTCAGTTTAAACCGTCCAATCAGCTCTGTCATCGAGGGTTGACCGTTGTTTTGGGCTTTTGCTCCTAGTTTTTGCTGTTGTTGTTTTTCTGTCACATTCTATAGGAGTCCTGTGTCGTTCCCTAATCACCTCTCCTCACTCTCGTTGTGCCTCGTGGTTTTGTGCCACCACCACCACCACCTCCACCAACAGGTGCTATAAGGCTGCCTCTCCTTAGTCAGACCACCTGAGCCCTCTGGACACACCAGTTACACTATAGCTGTACAGCACAGTACATTAATCACTAAAGGCTCTAATGTCATTGATGTTTTTCCTGCATGGAGAAAGTCGTTTTTAATTTAATTTTATAGCTTACCAGAGAAAAGATAAAGAGAGAGTTTATTCTCAATGGGTGTATTGTCTTTAGAGTTCATGGGCTGTGATACAGTGAACCTGCTAAGATCCATTGATCCCTTTTTGAGATCCCGTCAAATGTTTGCCCTTTTCGCCGTCATGTTACGAGGTCTTGAGCAAAGGATGGGAAGCCCTGTGCATAAGCTACATATCACTTACCTTAAATCTCCCTAAAGGGTCAACTCCATCCCTACCCCTACCCCATGCTCACTGTAGAACTGTTGCAGGCTGGACGCACATATCCTCTGTCTAAAGTGATATCCCTCTCGGCCAGAAGCTGTGTTCTCTGACTGTGTCTGTGTGTCTCCACTGAGTGTAGTGACACTGTAGTGAAACTGTGTCTGGTCTGTCTGCTGTTGTCTCTGTGACGTTGTCTAGGTTACGGCTGCTTGTGCTGCTCTGGGTTACGCGGGAGAGGAATGAAGTGTGTACTCAACAGATTCACTGTGCTGATTAACTGCTATACACTACAATGTCTTACTAGAGACTTTCGAGCCACTCACTCCAACAATGTCATTACACACACCATAATCTTTCAATCAAGCCTATCTGTTTCATTTAACGTTGTAGTTCCTACTGTACATAACAAAGTAGATCAACTGTTTCTTTTAAAATATAAAGAGGCCATAGATAACTTACATAATTCAATGATCATGACTCCCTCGGTTTTATTGCAAACACCATGAAGTCCTTGATAGAATAATCCATTTGGTCATGTATATTTAATGTGCAGTATAAAGTACTGCTGCAGAATGGCCAGTCAGTCTAACTGACAGGTACACAAAACACAGCCAGCATCTGTCTGTCTCAGTCCCACTGCACCCAAACACACACCACTCTGTCACTCTTCCCATCTGGTTCAGACAGACAGACGGACGGACGGACGGACGGACGGACGAACAGGCAGGCAGGCAGGCAGACAGATATACACAGTGAATCTCAGCCCATCTCCCTCCTGCTAACCCAGCAGCAGCCCAGCCTACTGACTTGCTGGCTGGCTGCTACTCCTCTGTATTGGAAACCTGTATTGGAAACCTGTAGCTGGATTGGTAACACCACTTCCTAATGCTATTCTGCTGTGTTGTTCACTTTCCGGGTTGTTCTTCCTCACTGATTCTACTGTTATGATCCACCTCTCTCTCTTTCTCTGTCTCTCTCTCTCCTCAATCTGTCTCTCTCTCCTTTATGTCTGTGTCCGTCTGTCTATCTGGTGCCCCCTGTCTCTCAGTGGGGTGGAGAAGGGGGATAGGGGCGGGGCTGGGTGTGGGAGCGGGGCAGGTCCCAGTCGCAGTGACAGCGTGAGAAGCATAGTGACGGGGCTGGGCCCTGGCAGCAAGGCTGGGCGCTGGCAGACGGTCCAGAGCCACATGCACGCCGGAGGCCTGAGGCCCAGAAAGTGAGTGACATGTGTGACATGGGTTGGCTGGGCATGAGGTCACGCATGGGGGTTATTGCTGAGCAGCGCAGGGGCATGGAATGGATGGTTTGGGGGACTACAGTCAGAAGCAGCAAGGCTTATATGTGATATATGCTGCATTCGGAAGTGCAGAGATTTATGAAAGGAAAATGGATGGAAAGAGGGAAGAAACTATTGAGTGCTTGTACTGACATTTGATGCATGGGAACATGTTGTCATGGTAAGGCTCTGTTGACTAAAGAGAACATCCTCTCTCACAAACAAATACAAAAAGTTACGCAACGTCTGCCACTGCTTCATCACTGTATTGGACCACAAAATATCTACTTTTTGATTTGGAATCTTATAGCAGGGCCGTTCTTAAGACGCCTGAAACCCCCCTCTTAGAAAAAAGCTGCTATCTAGAACCTAAAACAGTTCTTTTGCTGACCCCATAATGCAAACCCTTTGAAGCACCATTTTGGTTCCAGGTAGAACCCTTTTGGGTTCCATATACAGTAGAACCTTTTCCGTAGAGTGTTCTACATGGAACTCTAAATCGCTCTACCTGGAACCAAAAAGGTTTCTACTTGGAACTAATTGGGTTTTTCCTCACTGAAGGAAGCAGAACCCAATGGGGAAAACCAAATAACCCTTTTTTCTAAGAGTGCATAACCATTTTAACACGTTCAGTCAAAATCTAATTCCCTCTTTACCTGCCTTCTTCAGTCCTCTACTTTTTACCTCCCCCCTCCTCCTAATCAAATCTAACTTTTTCCCCATTTCTGGTCTGTAATTGGTTTCTAATTTAAGGTAGCCATGTGTGTCTATGTTTTTGCTATAAGATATGTCTCACTCTCCCCTCTCTCTACCTCTGCCCCTCCTCAAGGCTCTTTAATTACAAATCACAAGGTTTTTAGTCAGTTTAATTGACTTTCTGGGTAGGAGATATCGAAGAAGCCCTCAAGTCAGCAGGGGGAGGATACAGGCAGCAGATAGAAGGGCTTATGGCCTTCCTGGCAATTTGAATGACAGGGTAGGTAAGTAATTTACTATACACGCAGATAGACAAATTAAATATCTATTTGCAGTTGAATCTATTCAACCTTGGACAAAAGAGATATTGAAATAGTAGAGAAATGTACAGTGAAAGAATTAGGTGTTGAGCTTGCTACGGTATCTGGATAGGAGCTGTAAAAAGCCGAAGCCAATTTTATGTCACAGGAGAAATGTATTTCTGTGTGAATTGGACTCCCAGAAGTCTGGCTGGCCCTATGCCACGTATTCCATCCAGATTTATTGATGAATCATTCTGTCAGTTATGACAAAAATAATTGTTGGACTGTAAAATGTAGCGCATACTGCAGCTGATGTGGTGCATACTGCAGCTGATGTGGCGCATACTGCAGCTGATGTGGCGCATACTGCAGCTGATGTGGAGCATACTTCAGCTGATGTGGCGCATACTGCAGCTGATGTGGCGCATACTGCAGCTGATGTGGAGCATACTGCAGCTGATGTGGCGCATACTGCAGCTGATGTGGCACATACTGCAGCTGATGTGGCGCATACTGCAGCTGATGTGGCGCATACTGCAGCTGATGTGGCGCATACTGCAGCTGATGTGGCGCATACTGCAGCTGATGTGGAGCATACTGCAGCTGATGTGGCGCATACTGCAGCTGATGTGGCGCATACTGCAGCTGATGTGGCGCATACTGCAGCTGATGTGGCGCATACTGCAGCTGATGTGGCGCATACTGCAGCTGATGTGGAGCATGCTGCAGCTGATGTGGAGCATACTGCAGCTGATGTGGAGCATGCTGCAGCTGATGTGGAGCATGCTGCAGCTGATGTGGCGCATACTGCAGCTTGACACTGAATGTGTCATTGTTGGAGGTGCAGAGAGGAATTATTTTATTGAAAGACTTTTATATGATGTTGCTATCTATGACCTGCTGCTTTCATAGATACATTTCTATCTCTGAGTCATATGTATTCTTTATATTGTTATATTTTTCTTTTGTCACTGATAGCTTGGAAGCCTATCTTTCATACCTAATTAATCCATCCATATTATTTCTTCCTTACCTCATTCTTTAGATTCTTTATGCCATATAAAAGGTCCAATGATAATACTTTGGATGAGATGAGTGAGAGGAAGGATTTAGGCAGTGGTGATACAGGTGAACAGAGAGAGTGGGAAAGCATGATACTGATGAACTTCAATCAAACCAACCTAATGTCTTATATTATATGCAGTTGAAGTCAGAAGTTTACATACACCTTAGCCAAATACATTTAAACTCTGTTTTTCACAATTCCTGACATTTAATCCTAGTAAAAATTCCCTGTTTTAGGCCAGTTAGGATTACCACTTTATTTTAAGAATGTGAAATGTCAGAATAATAGTAGAGAGAATGATTTATTTCAGCTTTTATTTATTTCATCACATTGCCAGTGGGTCAAAAGTTTACATACACTCAATTAGTATTTGGTAGCATTATCTTTAAATTGTTTAACTTGGGTCAAACGTTTCAGGTAGCCTTCCACAATTTTGCCACAACTTTGGAAGGATGCTTGGGGTCATTGTGTCACGACTCCCACTGAAGGTGGCTCCCCTGCCTGTTCGGGCGGTGCTCTGCGGTCGTCGTCGCCGGTCTACCACCGATTCCTTTTTCCTTTTCATTTTGTTTTGTCTTATTGGTTGCACCTGTTCCCTGTTTCGTTTCTTGATTTATGTCTATTTAAGCCTGTTAGGTCTGCCTAGGTTTGTGCGGGATTGTTACTCTGTTGGTTGTGGATGTGATTTTCGTGTTTGTTTTCTCCTGACTGTTTGGTCCTGTGTTTGGGCTGGTCTGTTTTATGCGCCCTGTATTTTGGCGTGACCGTTTTGTGCCGGAGAATAAATTACGATTTACCGAACCCTCTGCGCCTGACTCCAACCCACCACTCCTAGTAAACTCTGACACATTGTCCATTTGGAAGACCCATTTGTGACCAAGCTTTAACTTCCTGACTGATGTCTTGAGATGTTGCTTCAATATATCCACATCATTTTCTTCCTTATGATGCCACCTATTTTGTGAAGTGCACCAGTCCCTCCTGCAGCAAAGCACCCCAACAACATGATGCTGCCACCCCTGTGCTTCACGGTTGGGATGGTGTTCTTCGGCTTACATTTCTCCAAGAAGTACAATCTGGCTTTTTTTATGGCGGTTTTAGAGCAGTGGCTCCTTCTTTGCTGAGCGGCCTTTCTGGTTATGTCGATATAGGATTTGTTTGACTGTGGATAGAGAAACTTTTGTACCTGTTTCCTCCAGCATCTTCACATTTTATTTGTCAAATGTTTTATTTAACTAGGCAAGTCAGTTAAGAACAAATTCTTATTTTCAATGACGGCCTAGGAACAGTGGGTTAACTGCCTGTTCAAGGGCAGAAAGACAGATTTGTACCTTGTCAGCTCGGGGATTTGAACTTGCAACCTTTCGGCTGCTCGTCCAGCGCTCTAACCACTAGGCTACCCTGCCTCCCAGGTTGCCTAGATGTTAATGCATGTGTAGGGAAATGGTTGTGCTTCTAGTTCAGACCATGCAGTAATATACATATGAGAATAGTAATGTAGGGTATGTAAACATTATATAAAGTGGCATTGTTTAAAGTGACTAGTGATACATTTATTACATCCAATTTTTAATTGGATTCACAAGGTCCTTTGCTGTTGTTCTGAGATTGATTTGCACTTTTCACACCAAAGTAGATTTATCTCAGACAGAACACGTCTCCTTCCTGAGCGATAAGGCGACTGCGTGGTCTCATGATATTTATACTTGTGTACTATTGTTTGTACAGATGAAAGTGGTACCTTCAGACGTTTAAAAATTGCTCCCAGTGATGAACCAGACTTGTGGAGGTCCACAATTTTTTTTCTGAGGTCTTGGCTGATATCTTTTGATTTTCCCATGATGTCAAGCAAAGAGGCACTGAGTTTGAAGGTAGGCCTTAAAATAAATTCACAGGTACACCTCCTATTGACTCAAATTATGTCAATTAGCCTATCAGAAACTTCTAAAGCCATGACATCATTTTCTGGAATTTTCCAAGCTGTTTAAAGGCACAGTCATGTAAACTTCTGACCCACTGGAATTGTGATACAGTGAATTATTAAGTGAAAATATCTGTCTGTAAACAATTGTTGGAAAAATTACTTGTGTCATGCACAAAGTAGATGTCCTAACCGACTTGCTAAAACTACATTTGTGGAGTGGTTGAAAAACTAGTTTTAATGACTACAACATAAGTGTATGTAAACTTCCGACTTCAATTGTACAATCCGAGCAAATCCGATGGCACTTGTAGATTTTCTGGAATGTTTAACGCAACACTCATCAAATGTGCTGTAACTGCTATTAGCACATACCATAAGCCCATCCCAAGACACGTCCATACCCACTGACCATTCATATAATGACTGTAACACTCATTCTCACTAACCACAGCTCATATTCAGTCAACACATTGTCCTGAGCTGTATGTGAGCTATCTGAAAGGCCATGTGGGGAGTATGAAGTATGACTGGTATTAATCTGGTCCACAAAGTCCCTCCTCTCGGGGCCCTGCCTCTGGTGCTCTCCAGTAGAATTACTACAGCGCTGTGGAGTTAGCCCAGGGCCCACTGAAGAGCACAGTCAACACAGCCAAAGGCTGTAAATCCTCCAGCACTGCACTAGCCTAAGACAGAGGCTGTTTAGCCAGAGCTTACAGTACTCATGAAGGGCAGAAATCGAAGAGGGTGAGTAGGGAAACACTATTAAACTAGTGTAAAAGCAGATGGATGATTAGAAAGACAGAGGGGTTTCAGGGAGGGGAGAGGGTTGTTTGGTTAGATGAATGGGTTGAACTGATGGCAAGCAAGGTAAGATGAATAGAGCTGACAAAGACCAGTTGACCTAAGAGAAGCAGCATAGTGTGAGACGTAGCCAGGAGGCTAGTGTAAAGTCATCATGGGTTGGAGGAGGACAGATTAATGGGATGACAAAAAATAGATACAAAGGAGGGGGAAGAGGTCAAGGTAAATCAGGGAAAAAGTGACATGAAAAGGGTAAGAGCAGTGGATGGAGTAAAATAGAGATAAAGGCTGTTAGCTCCTGTTTGTTGTGGGGCTGAGCACTGTCAAAAACACAAGCCTACCCACAGACTGTCAGACACTCACATACAAGCATCTATACAAGCATCTTCTACAACTGTATAACTGCTGCTGAACTGATTTAACCTGACAATGCTCTATTTCCTGTTTTTCATCTCTCCATACCCTCCTTTCTCTATGTTGAACTCTCTGGGCCCGTTCTCATTTTTGTTCCCTCTGGTACTTGTATTGTACTCACACCATCACTCTCCCTCTGTATCTCCTGTTTTCCAATTATGGATCTCTTCTGTCAATCTCTCTGGTTACCACTATCCTTCTCATCTATCCCTCTCCTTCCCTCTTCTCTCACGTGCATCCCCTGCAAACCCGTGTTACCATCTCTTCCCTTGCTGCTCTGTCTGGTCAGTTTTGGGGACCCCTCCCTCTCGGCCGCCTCTACTCTGGAGCACATTCCATCCTCAGCAGCAGCCCGTCCTCGTCCCCTGGTGCGACAGCAGAGTCTCCAGCAGCCTCTCACCCACCAGCCCCCTCCGGGCCCCAATGACCCCCCAGCCACCTCCCAGAGCCTGGGCCAGCTGCACACAGGGCTCGGGGGCGGGGGGCACCGGGGAGGCCCGCGGGGGGTGCGGGGGAGTCCGGCGGGGACAGGTGCTTCCCGGTACAGAGGAGCAGGAGGAGGACGCTCCAGGTCCAACCCAGGCAGCTGGGACCACATGATGGGGCAGATCCGCAACAGAGGACTGGATGTCAAGTCTTTCCTGTGAGTCTGCTGATCTAGGAATGTTCTAGATTCCGCTATTGGTTCTATTCTGAACCTGTTTGCACTGTCCTCTGTCTGTCTCTTTGGGCTTTCTCAACCTCAATGTGTTGTCCTTATTATATCAATTATCCCCCTTCTCCTCGGGTAATTGTCCTAAAGAGTTTCGTATACTGTAAGATTCACTCCCAAAATGCCAAGCCTAAGCCATGTACTGGAGCTGTTTTTTGGCATTACTTTAATATGCTGTGTAATTTATGCATTGTTCTTGGTAACTCTGTCTGTATGCCCTTTAGTGTCTGTTTTTAAGTTTACTTGAAGTCACATGTATTATCTTTGCGTAGGTCACACTTGTCTACCCGAGGGTGGGGGACAAACTATTTGTGCTAATAAGTATGCTGCAGCATACCGTACTCTGAAGTCTTTACTGTGTGTATGTGTGTGTGTGCGTGTGTGCGTGTGTGCGTGTGTGTGCATGTGAGCTTACAGTGTATATCACATTTATAGCCTGTGTGCATCAACATGGGTGTAGGATGAAGGTTAAACCCAAGGAGACGAGGAGGAGTTGTTAAGGTGGAGATAGTTCATTCTCTGTGTGGATATGGATCGAATACTACCACTTCCTAATTCAATTTAGCTCTAATTTTTTACAATATTTATGCTATGATAAAGCTAAATGTACCATCAAATGTACCATCAAAAATACGGCTAAATGCAAGTTTTTTTTATGACCTGCAGTCAGCAGTACTTCAGTACTTCACAGACCCCTCACAGCATATTGGAGAGAGTAGATCTACTGTAGGTGGAGGAGCGATCTGGAGGCCAGAAACTCCTGACACATTTGACGGTGTCACCTATTTTCCAATGATCTGGTGTTGAAATGATTGGCTATTTGTTAGAGAAACATAACACAGCGATTCCTTCTTCTCCTGTATGTGAACGATGATGGATGTCTGAGGCTGTGTAGGGCAGCCTGCGGACCTCCCGACCCCCCTTAACACAGGCCCCAGACCAGTGACCTCCTCACTGAATCATCGCTCAATAAAGGCAGGGCAGATATGTGGAACATGGAGGGAGAGGTGGCCTTGCCCACAGTCCCTGTAAACATGAATCTTTCTGGACTGGGACCAGGCCCTGGGGGATGGGAGGATGGGGAGAGGTGGAAAGATCGAGGCAATGCGGACTGTCTAATTGTTATGATTTTTTTATATTGCGGATTTACAGAGATGCAGAGAATGAAGTTGTGTTACTTTTAAGTCATCATCTCCAACATTGTGACCTTCCATGATAATAGAGCTTTGCTTTGGTGTGGATTTAGGCCTATAAATTCATATCAGTTGTGTTCCTCTATTGTGGTCACCTTTCCTTATGTCTATTGTGGATTGTGTTTCTGTGGGCCAATGGAAAGTCTACAAAACTATGAGCAAACCAACCTTTGTATTGAATACATGGAATTCGATTGTGAAGATACCGATGAATGAATGCTGCACATAATGTGCATATTTCTTTTTCATGAGGAATGATATTTGATTTAATGTGAATTAAATATTTTGGTGAACTTCCACCTTGGATAGTACTTTATTTTGATCACCATGATTTAATGACTGTAAAGAACGTGTATTGATCTACTTGGATTTTAAAACACAGACAACATTTCTGTTTTGTCTGCTTCAACTCAAGAGATAAGTATGGTTGCGTTAATCTTTTTGCAGGCAGTCGTGTTATTTTGATACATGTATTTTCAATTTTGGGAGGGAGGGAGGGAGGGAGGGAGGGAGGGAGGGAGGGAGGGAGGGAGGGAGGGAGGGAGGGAGGGAGGGAGGGAGGGAGGGAGGGAGGGAGGGTAGAATGTCAGAAATTCAAATTACATTAAATAAAATATTTGGGTTAAATATGGAGGGAAAGAAAAACTGCTATAAGATGGAGGAAAAACACAAGCAGGATGGATGCCAATACATTTTTTACATCGTGATGAATAGCTGTATGATGCACAGACTCCATGTGTCATTTAGGTAGCTGGACATGGAGCAAAACATCTTCAGCCTCCTCACAGACTGCACTAAAAGATGATAACTACTGCTATTAACTACACACTACGAGTTTGTCCCCCAAAGACAATATGTTGTGATATTCTTGTGCAGGAAGACCGAAGATGATTAGAGAACAGTGAGGGTCAGAGTGGGTTTTGTTGAACAGGGGTCAGGAATGTGTTATGTAAAGGCCCTGTTAGGGAAGGAAGAGAATGATAGAGAGAGTTAGACAGGACAGGTCCATGGAAACAGTGACTCACCTCACAGCTTTACACGAACTGGGGAAGAGGATCCCCTAGGGGTAGCTAAGAGTGTGTGTGTGTGTGTGTGTGTGTGTGTGTGTGTGTGTGTGTGTGTGTGTGTGTGTGTGTGTGTGTGTGTGTGTGTGTGTGTGTGTGTGTGTGTGTGTGTGTGTGTGTGTGTGTGTGTGTGTGAGAGAGAGAGAGAGAGAGAAAGTGAGTAAGAGCAGGAGTGTGTGAATGTTTGCTTGTAAAGAGCACTGTGTGCCTGGCCCCTTTCAGACTTCAGCATACTTCAATATGACTAAAGCCTGTAACACGGTACGCTTCAAAGCACACAGACAGTAAACAATCTGTGTCTACAACAGCTTTGGTTCAATTAAATGTTTTAAGGATGAGATTTTGTATCACTCCAAGTGATAATATGTAATGTTTCACCACTCAATATCACCTTTCTCTCCTCTTTACATTTTTTGTAACTACCTGTCTCTACTCTGTCTCTGTACTCGTTGTGTGTGTGGGTTGTTGTGTGGAGCAGCGAGGGGAAGATGGTTGTTCTGTCTCTAGCAATCGGGCTGGCTGAACAAGATGACTTCGCCAACCTCCCAGATCTACAGGAAGCACCAGCGTGCCAAGAAAACTCAACTCCACCGGACAAATCAAGGTACCAGCCAGCCTACGAACAAAAGAGTGAAAGGATGAGAAAGAGGGAGAGTGTGAAAGAAGGAAAGAAAGAAAGAAAGAGTTGAGAGATAAAGCCCTGGTGAAATGAGATAAGAGAGATTGAGGGAAAATAGTTGGTGTAGACTTCTCAGCAGTGTGTGTGATGTTCGGTGCAGATCCTTGTGGTCCAGTTTTGAAGCTACTGTGTGATCGGCATGATCCACAGTGAGAGTGAGCCTATAACAACCCAATGGGGACGCTGTAATTGGATGGGCTGACAGAAGCATCTGATTGGTTGGTTTCAGTGTCTTCCTGCTGTGAGAGTCCTTAGTTTGTACATTAGTAACAGGATTAGATATAGTGACTCTGAGAAGGCAGCAGGAAGTAATTATCATTACTATCTGCTCCCCATATATTGTCTCTGATCCCGGCCAATCAACCATTCCCCAATTCCTTCTCCTGATTTGAAATAGGAAATATCAGATAATAACACTAGAATGTCCAATCATCAAGTGTTAACTATGTGTCTACATCCTGTCCCACTTCATTGGTCCTAGCCTTACCGCAACATGTTTGTTTACTTTTGCCAGTTCAAGTCAGCTTTCGCTTTTTTCCTCAGGTTTTCCATCTTTCCTTTTTCATGCTCCCTTGTTCTTTTCATGCTCCCTCTCATCCTGCCTCCCCCTTGTTAGCCTGTTTGCCTCCCGCTCTTCCTCACCAGCTCAAAGAGGGTTTGATCTGCATGTCTCCATTCCTCAGCAGGGAGCATGGTGGGGGCGGACTCATTATTCTGGAGTGTGGTCCCCCCGTGTGAAACCCCTGTCTAAAAATATGCTAACCGTTCTTCTGCCACCGACTCCATATGCATTCCCCAACAGCTGTCAGAGACAAACACGCTAACAGCCAACTACCAGCTGGGAAATAAGAACCAGAGCAACTCTTGTGGTGAGCAAACAGCTAGATAGGCTGCCGTGTTATCACCTAAAACGTTCTCAGGAATTGAGTGCTCTGCTTGCCTCCTGTCCCTCATGGGTAGTGGACTGTACATAAATCCCTATTATTGGGTAAGGAGTCCTACTGTGTAAGGTGGTGTAGTAGTGAGTGCTTTTATATGGTAGCGTTCAGTACATTTCTGTCCCAGATGAGCAATAGAACAACTCTTACATTTATCAGACAATAGTTAGTTTTCACTGAATCTCTCTGATGTAGACTATTTTGTACTGCATCTTATGATTTCAATACCATTTGTAATGCTTCCTGGAATTTCCACATTTCCTTTGTACTCAGTTCAAAAAGGAGCATGAACGATGGTCAGAATACAGCCCTGGTGTACATAAGGGCTGTATTCTGACCATGTGCAGTGGTCAGAATACAGCCCTGGTGTACATAAGAATTTTGTTTTGAAGGAACGTTATTGTGCTGTATTGGCCTGTGGGTTTGTCCTGTCGTGGTCATGCTAATCGTATTTCATGGTCATGCCGCGGCTATGACCTGTTCAGCCTTGAAATGCCTACATTGCAGTCACGGTGTGGAGGCACGCCTGCATGCTCATCTTCTCACTCTTCCTGGCCGGATGCCTGTCCAACACCCGTCTTTAATCAAAGCGATCTGGTGCGAGGCACAGTCGCGTGGGCCAACTTGTCTAGTGTCCTTCCACAATGAATAACCACTTTCAATCATCATCTCTGTCTATCTCGCAGTCTCTCTAGTTACCCCTGTGTGGGTCCCAGTGCCCCTGCCTTTCCCACCCCTGGCCTTATGATGGATCCCAGCAGACTGAAAATTATGGAAAGCGATGATGCCTCTGTGTGTGTGTGTGTGTGTGTGTGTGTGTGTGTGTGTGTGTGTGTGTGTGTGTGTGTGTGTGTGTGTGTGTGTGTGTGTGTGTGTGTGTGTGTGTGTGTGTGTGTGTGTGTGTGTGTTGTGGTGGCTTATTTCTGCTTTACCAAATGAGAGAGTTACAAACTTCACACACCAGTCAGAGTTATACTTAAACTACATATTTTTAAATAAGATCTTTGCAATAACCTTTTTGACTTTCAATGATGCGCTATCTCCAATGAACCATTGAAAAGTACCAACAGAAAAGTACAAAGATCTTTTATAGCCAAGATTACACCCCTCTCAACTTACATGATGAACCACAGACCTTAGGAACAGTTCACAAAGAAAGACTTTTTCTTGAGAAAGGAGTATCCCTTAGCCAGATAACATTCACTATAAATTATCGTTCAGTTTGGTCCCTCCGACAAGGTTCTAATCTCGTTCCTGGTACTTCATAGTACAAAAACAGCAACTCATCCAATGGCATATATCAATTATCAACTCTATCTCAAGTAAACCCCCTCTTGACCCCACTCCTGGACAAGCTCACTGAGGGGAGTGAGCCTCTAGATCATACACTATCCCAGCATAAATGCAACATTGGAGAGGACATACAATGTTTCCAGACACTGCCATACACCTCCCCCCAATGGGAAAAGGAGGGAGTGACTGGCACACAGACGTTGTGGAGACAAGTAATTGGTTCCCCATTAGGTAAAGACACATTCACATATGAAGACAATGTTCTATTCTGTCCTCTTCCCTTTCTGATATTCTGCATAGCACCAGGGACATGTGAAAGACAAGCCTGACCTCTCCCCTCTCTGGGCCCCAAGTGACCTGTCTGAGGGAAAAGTGCAACTGCCAACACTGTAGTCCAAAAGGATACATTCTAATGACACGTATCTCACATAAGCTTATTATGCAAATAAAACATCTTAATTAACTATGTTACCCAACTAATTCTGAGAGAGAGAGAGAGAGAGAGAGAGAGAGAGAGAGAGAGAGAGAGAGAGAGAGAGAGAGAGAGAGAGAGAGAGAAAGAGAAAACATATGCTGTCAGACAAAGAGAAAAACCTTTGCTTTCAGGTTGCCAGTGAAATGTACACTCACTACCAAAAAGACAGAAGTATTCACTCAAGGAGAAATGGAGCCTTTCACAATTACAACCATTCACAACCTTACTGTATATTAGAATATGATGTCCTTGCATAGACAGAGAAAGGGTCATTGGTAGAGAGGGAAGGTCAATCATTCTCTCAAATGGAGAATATGTTTTCATTCTCAGGAGACAGGAGTGTGCACTCAGATGCTTAGAAGCAAGTAATCAAAGCTTCGTGAGAAGCATAAACTAGAGGCAGCGTAATCTCTGTTTCTTTTGCTATGGCAGCTCAATTAGAAACAAATCATAGTGTTACAGCACAACTCTAAAGCCAGTGATAACCAAGCTCTATCCACAAGGAGATGAGGGAGGAAAACAATGGAATTATCCTGGAAGTCATTTGTATTTATTAGTAGTCTGGAAACATTTGTGCTGAGAGATTAGTGATGCTCCACAAAGTAGTCTAACCCCAATGTTGTCTGACTCTAAAGCATGCTACTGCAGCTGCTTCTATTGACCATTGTTCTATTCTCTGACGATACCATTCTTACAGATATGATATCTGATCCAGAAAGTGTTTGTATTGTAAAAACTCGGTCCAAAGGGTGAGTACAGTATTCTGTAGGCTATACCTTAAAGCTGGTTATTGAAGTTGTGGTCATCGAGTCATGCACAGGTGGCTGAGGTCCATTGTGTCAGAGGCCTTAAGCCTCAAGGCTGACTGGAGTCACTGGACTAACCCTCCCACCAACATGCAGTAGCTACGGAGTTTTATCATGGCAGCTCGATATCATTACCATCTCCGAAATAAACTCTGCTGTAGCATGACAGTGCTAGCCCCCAGACACGCAGACACACAGAGAACACGTAAATAAGGAGCTCAACGCTCCATGCTCTTTGAGCCTGGACCACCAACTCCTTGGGGCCAGAGTTGCTGGCCTGTAATCAAACTGAGTCAAGCCTTATAATTACTCTTCTGGCTTGGCAACGGTCTCCATGGCCGCCTCTGGAGCTAGCTCAGGGAAACTTGATTGGCTGGGAACAGAAATATAGGTCAGCACAAAAGAGATATTTAAAAAAAAAAGTCAGCTCTGTCTCAGGAAGTCATTCACCAAGCCTTGCTGAGGCGTTTGAGTCGGAACACAAAGTTGATTAAAGGAAAGCGCAGTTATATAATCTGATGGAAAACAGTGAGAAATCCGCTTCGGAAGTCCTGTGTGGAAAAAAGCGCTGCATAAATTCACCTTAATCAATATCTAAGTGAGATATAAGAAGGAAATGACATCACTTTACCATCTCTTTACTTTATTAGGTGTTTGTGCAATAAATGAGAGCTTGAAGATCAGTTGAAGCATCAACCAGCATTTACGGGGTACCAACCAATCAGGATGACTCAGACTCAGGTTGGAGAAAAGTATTCAAACAACAGTTAGCTGGACAACATATAGTAGATGGCTCCATTAGTTGTATTAAGCTGGTACGGAGGGAGGTGGCCTGCTAATATGTTGGATGTTTGCATTGAGTGGGCTGACACCAGAGCTCAGGCCTCATCCATCACAGCCTGGGGACCTGTGATTGTGTTGCGCTGCTCTCCTGGGGCATTGTATGATCAGCATGCCCATATACTGAATGTGTATGGATACATGCTTTCTCCCAAGCCAGGTCCCCCTGTTGACCCCTCATCTCTTATGTTTTCACCACTCTACCCCCTCTCCCGTCATTAGAACCCATCCCTCACTCCCACTCCACCTCACCTCCATCTCCTCCCTTCATCATGCTGCCCTCTACAACACCAACCCGCACCTCTCAATCCATCTCTCCAGCTCTCATTCTTTCTCACTGTCTCTCTCTCTGCCTCTCATGCAGTCTCTCTTCCTCCCTTGATCTAATTGATCTATTAACCCTTTACTTACCTTCCCTCCCTTTGTCAGCCCTTTCTTTCCCTCCCTCTACCTCTCTATCTCTTTATTCATCTAATCGTGCTTCCCCTGGGGGTGTTGACTGGCGCTTTGTTGGGATGATGTCAGAGCTCCGGTCCTCTGTCAGGGTGGATGACTGTCTGCCCAGGCAGCCTGGCTGGGTTACATCTGCATCACTGTTGAATATCACAACAGGGGAATGAGATTCCCCTGTGGGCAGCACACACACACACACACACACACACACACACACACACACACAGATATGGAGATGGAGAAAAAGGAGTAGGGACACATACACACAGGAAAAGAGACACTCCAGAGATTCACATACACTCTATGTAATCAACATGCAAAACGTGTCTTGGGCTCAGCCTGTTTGGGGACCTGTATTTGATACTTAAGCAAGTCAATTGTTTTTGCAGTGAAGCACCACTGTTTCCCTCCAATAATACTATGAAGATGCTCATATCATTCATATCTCATGAAGGCTTGCCTGCTATGAATGATATTATCGAGAGTACACTGAAAGATTTTCTGCTCTAACAAACTCATCATTCCACCTCCATATAACTTCCTTAACTCTATCTAACATCATCTAACTCCATTAACTCTATCTAACACCATCGAACTCCATTAACTCTATCTAACACCGTCTAACTCCATTAACTATATCTAACCCCATCTAACTTCATTAACTCTATCTAACATCATCTAACTCCATTAACTCAAACCAAATCCATGAACTCTATATAACTCCATTAACTCTATCCAACTCCATTAACTCTATCCAACTCCATTAACTCTACCTAACTCCATTAACTCTACCTAACTCCATTAACCCCATTAACGCTATCTAACTCCATCGAACTCCATTAACTCTATCTAACTCCATCTAACTTCATTAACTCCATCTAACTTCATTAACTCTATCTAACTCCGTCTAACTTCAGTAACTCTATCTAACTTCATTAACTCCATCTAACTTCATTAACTCTATCTAACTTCATCGAACTATATCGAACTCCATTGCATTTAAGTAGAGAACACAATGAGTTATTTTCGGAAAATATCAGTTTTCCATATGAGGCTACCCAATTATTTGTTTATAATTTCAATATAACTTTCATATAATGGAAGATTAAAAGAAATGTTAGAGAGATGAGGGACAATTCATTTCCATTTCAAACTTCTTTAATCTCCCTTTGTTCAATTATCTTTTCCCCACTACACTCTCCTTCCATCCTGGTTGGTTACACTTCAAGAAGTCTCAGTGCATCCTTTGATTTGTTAGTATTGCTGCCCCTTTCAGAAAATCAGGAAGCATCTAAAGGCATTTATCTAGTAGATGACATAACATTGTATGCTCCCCTGCAACACAATATACAGAGATATGCACATTATAATGTCTTTGTTTCACAGTATGTCATCAGGTCCAGGTTCTTTTGAACTAGTTAACACTACTAACCATGGTTACTCGAACCCCTAAAGTATGAATTATATAACCATTGAATTTGTGAAGGAAAGAGCGCAATGGACTAGTCTTTACTTTACAGTAGCTCATATCAATGGACTAGTCTTTACTTTACAGTAGGTCATATCAATGGACTAGTCTTTACTTTACAGTAGCTCATATCAATGGACTAGTCTTTACTTTACAGTAGCTCATATCAATGGACTAGTCTTTACTTTACAGTAGCTCATATCAATGGACTAGTCTTTGCTTTACAGTAGCTCATATCAATGGACTAGTCTTTACTTTACAGTAGCTCATATCAATGGACTAGTCTTTACTTTACAGTAGCTCATATCAATGGACTAGTCTTTACTTTACAGTAGCTCATATCAATGGACTAGTCTTTACTTTACAGTAGCTCATATCAATGGACTAGTCTTTACTTTACAGTAGCTCATATCAATGGACTAGTCTTTACTTTACAGTAGCTCATATCAATGGACTAGTTTTTACTTTACATCAGCTCATATCAGTGATCTAGTCATTACTGTACATTAGCTCATATCAGTGATCTAGTCATTACTGTACAATAGCTCATATCAATGGACTAGTCTTTGCTTTACAGTAGCTCATATCATTGGACTAGTCTTTACTTTGCAGTAGCTCATATCAATGGACTAGTCTTTACTTTACAGTAGCTCATATCAATGGACTAGTTTTTACTTTACATCAGCTCATATCAGTGATCTAGTCATTACTGTACATTAGCTCATATCAGTGATCTAGTCATTACTGTAAATTAGCTCATATCAATGGAATAGCTCATATCAATGGACTAGTCATGATTGTACATTAGCTCATATCAATGGACTGGTCATTACTGTACATTAGCTCATATCAATGGACTAGTCATTACTGTACATTAGCTCATATCAGTGGTCTAGTCATTACTGTACATTAGCTCATATCAATGGTCTAGTCATTACTGTACATTAGCTCATATCAGTGGTCTAGTCATTACTGTACATTAGCTCATATCAGTGGTCTAGTCATTACTGTACATTAGCTCATATCAGGAGTCTAGTCATTACTGTACATGAGCTCATATCAGTGGTCTAGTCATTACTGTACATTAACTCATATCAATGGAGTAGTCTTTACTGTACATTAGCTCATATCAATGGAGTAGTCTTTACTGTACATTAGCTCATATCAGTGGTCTAGTCATTACTGTACATTAGCTCATATCAGTGGTCTAGTCATTACTGTACATTTACTCATATCAGTGGTCTAGTCATTACTATACATTAGCTCATATCAGTGGTCTAGTCATTACTTTACATTAGCTCATACAAATGGAGTAGTCATTACTTTACAGTAGCTCATATCAATGGTCTCGTCTTTACTTTACATTAGCTCATATCAGTGGTCTAGTCATTACTCTACATTAGCTCATATCAATGGAATAGTCTTTACTGTACATTAGCTCATATCAGTGGTCTAGTCATTACTGTACATTAGCTCATATCAGTGGTCTCATCATTACTGTACATTAGCTCATATCAATGGAGTAGTATTTACTTTACATTAGCTCATATCAATGGACTAGTCATTACTGTACATTAGCTCATATCAGTGGTCTAGTCATTACTGTACATTAGCTCATATCAATGGAGTAGTCTTTACTTTACATTAGCTCATATCAATGGTCTAGTCTTTACTTTACAGTAGGTCATATCAATGGACTAGTCTTTACTTTACAGTAGCTCATATCAATGGACTAGTCTTTACTTTACAGTAGCTCATATCAATGGACTAGTCTTTACTTTACAGTAGCTCATATCAATGGACTAGTCTTTGCTTTACAGTAGCTCATATCAATGGACTAGTCTTTACTTTACAGTAGCTCATATCAATGGACTAGTCTTTACTTTACAGTAGCTCATATCAATGGACTAGTCTTTACTTTACAGTAGCTCATATCAATGGACTAGTCTTTACTTTACATTAGCTCATATCAATGGTCTAGTCTTTACTTTACAGTAGGTCATATCAATGGACTAGTCTTTACTTTACAGTAGCTCATATCAATGGACTAGTCTTTACTTTATAGTAGCTCATATCAATGGACTAGTCTTTACTTTACAGTAGCTCATATCAATGGACTAGTCTTTGCTTTACAGTAGCTCATATCAATGGACTAGTCTTTACTTTACAGTAGCTCATATCAATGGACTAGTCTTTACTTTACAGTAGCTCATATCAATGGACTAGTCTTTACTTTACAGTAGCTCATATCAATGGACTAGTCTTTACTTTACAGTAGCTCATATCAATGGACTAGTCTTTACTTTACAGTAGCTCATATCAGTGATCTAGTCATTACTGTACATTAGCTCATATCAGTGATCTAGTCATTACTGTACAGTAGCTCATATCAATGGACTAGTCTTTGCTTTACAGTAGCTCATATCATTGGACTAGTCTTTACTTTGCAGTAGCTCATATCAATGGACTAGTCTTTACTTTACAGTAGCTCATATCAATGGACTAGTTTTTACTTTACATCAGCTCATATCAGTGATCTAGTCATTACTGTACATTAGCTCATATCAGTGATCTAGTCATTACTGTAAATTAGCTCATATCAATGGAATAGCTCATATCAATGGACTAGTCATGATTGTACATTAGCTCATATCAATGGACTAGTCATTACTGTACATTAGCTCATATCAATGGACTAGTCATTACTGTACATTAGCTCATATCAGTGGTCTAGTCATTACTGTACATTAGCTCATATCAATGGTCTAGTCATTACTGTACATTAGCTCATATCAGTGGTCTAGTCATTACTGTACATTAGCTCATATCAGTGGTCTAGTCATTACTGTACATTAGCTCATATCAGGAGTCTAGTCATTACTGTACATGAGCTCATATCAGTGGTCTAGTCATTACTGTACATTAACTCATATCAATGGAGTAGTCTTTACTGTACATTAGCTCATATCAATGGAGTAGTCTTTACTGTACATTAGCTCATATCAGTGGTCTAGTCATTACTGTACATTAGCTCATATCAGTGGTCTAGTCATTACTGTACATTTACTCATATCAGTGGTCTAGTCATTACTATACATTAGCTCATATCAGTGGTCTAGTCATTACTTTACATTAGCTCATACAAATGGAGTAGTCATTACTTTACAGTAGCTCATATCAATGGTCTCGTCTTTACTTTACATTAGCTCATATCAGTGGTCTAGTCATTACTCTACATTAGCTCATATCAATGGAATAGTCTTTACTGTACATTAGCTCATATCAGTGGTCTAGTCATTACTGTACATTAGCTCATATCAGTGGTCTCATCATTACTGTACATTAGCTCATATCAATGGAGTAGTATTTACTTTACATTAGCTCATATCAATGGACTAGTCATTACTGTATATTAGCTCATATCAGTGGTCTAGTCATTACTGTACATTAGCTCATATCAATGGAGTAGTCTTTACTTTACATTAGCTCATATCAATGGTCTAGTCTTTACTTTACAGTAGGTCATATCAATGGACTAGTCTTTACTTTACAGTAGCTCATATCAATGGACTAGTCTTTACTTTACAGTAGCTCATATCAATGGACTAGTCTTTACTTTACAGTAGCTCATATCAATGGACTAGTCTTTGCTTTACAGTAGCTCATATCAATGGACTAGTCTTTACTTTACAGTAGCTCATATCAATGGACTAGTCTTTACTTTACAGTAGCTCATATCAATGGACTAGTCTTTACTTTACAGTAGCTCATATCAATGGACTAGTCTTTACTTTACATTAGCTCATATCAATGGTCTAGTCTTTACTTTACAGTAGGTCATATCAATGGACTAGTCTTTACTTTACAGTAGCTCATATCAATGGACTAGTCTTTACTTTATAGTAGCTCATATCAATGGACTAGTCTTTACTTTACAGTAGCTCATATCAATGGACTAGTCTTTGCTTTACAGTAGCTCATATCAATGGACTAGTCTTTACTTTACAGTAGCTCATATCAATGGACTAGTCTTTACTTTACAGTAGCTCATATCAATGGACTAGTCTTTACTTTACAGTAGCTCATATCAATGGACTAGTCTTTACTTTACAGTAGCTCATATCAATGGACTAGTCTTTACTTTACAGTAGCTCATATCAATGGACTAGTCTTTACTTTACAGTAGCTCATATCAATGGACTAGTCTTTACTTTACATCAGCTCATATCAGTGATCTAGTTATTACTGTACATTAGCTCATATCAGTGATCTAGTCATTACTGTACAGTAGCTCATATCAATGGACTAGTCTTTGCTTTACAGTAGCTCATATCATTGGACTAGTCTTTACTTTGCAGTAGCTCATATCAATGGACTAGTCTTTACTTTACAGTAGCTCATATCAATGGACTAGTTTTTACTTTACATCAGCTCATATCAGTGATCTAGTCATTACTGTACATTAGCTCATATCAGTGATCTAGTCATTACTGTAAATTAGCTCATATCAATGGAATAGCTCATATCAATGGACTAGTCATGATTGTACATTAGCTCATATCAATGGACTAGTCATTACTGTACATTAGCTCATATCAATGGACTAGTCATTACTGTACATTAGCTCATATCAGTGGTCTAGTCATTACTGTACATTAGCTCATATCAATGGACTAGTCATTACTGTACATTAGCTCATATCAATGGACTAGTCATTACTGTACATTAGCTCATATCAATGGACTAGTCATTACTGTACATTAGCTCATATCAGTGGTCTAGTCATTACTGTACATTAGCTCATATCAATGGTCTAGTCATTACTGTACATTAGCTCATATCAGTGGTCTAGTCATTACTGTACATTAGCTCATATCAGTGGTCTAGTCATTACTGTACATTAGCTCATATCAGTAGTCTAGTCATTACTGTACATGAGCTCATATCAGTGGTCTAGTCATTACTGTACATTAACTCATATCAATGGAGTAGTCTTTACTGTACATTAGCTCATATCAATGGAGTAGTCTTTACTGTACGTTAGCTCATATCAGTGGTCTAGTCATTACTGTACATTAGCTCATATCAGTGGTCTAGTCATTACTGTACATTTACTCATATCAGTGGTCTAGTCATTACTATACATTAGCTCATATCAGTGGTCTAGTCATTACTTTACATTAGCTCATACAAATGGAGTAGTCATTACTTTACAGTAGCTCATATCAATGGTCTCGTCTTTACTTTACATTAGCTCATATCAGTGGTCTAGTCATTACTCTACATTAGCTCATATCAATGGAATAGTCTTTACTGTACATTAGCTCATATCAGTGGTCTAGTCATTACTGTACATTAGCTCATATCAGTGGTCTCATCATTACTGTACATTAGCTCATATCAATGGAGTAGTATTTACTTTACATTAGCTCATATCAATGGACTAGTCATTACTGTACATTAGCTCATATCAGTGGTCTAGTCATTACTGTACATTAGCTCATATCAATGGACTAGTCTTTACTTTACATTAGCTCATATCAGTAGTCTAGTCATTACTGTACATGAGCTCATATCAGTGGTCTAGTCATTACTGTACATTAACTCATATCAATGGAGTAGTCTTTACTGTACATTAGCTCATATCAATGGAGTAGTCTTTACTGTACATTAGCTCATATCAGTGGTCTAGTCATTACTGTACATTAGCTCATATCAGTGGTCTAGTCATTACTGTACATTTACTCATATCAGTGGTCTAGTCATTACTATACATTAGCTCATATCAGTGGTCTAGTCATTACTTTACATTAGCTCATACAAATGGAGTAGTCATTACTTTACAGTAGCTCATATCAATGGAATAGTCTTTACTGTACATTAGCTCATATCAGTGGTCTAGTCATTACTGTACATTAGCTCATATCAGTGGTCTCATCATTACTGTACATTAGCTCATATCAATGGAGTAGTATTTACTTTACATTAGCTCATATCAATGGTCTAGTCATTACTGTACATTAGCTCTTATCAATGGTCGAGTCATTACTGTACATTAGCTCTTATCAATGGTCTAGTCATTACTGTACATTAGCTCATATCAGTGGTCTAGTCATTACTGTACATTTACTCATATCAATGGACTAGTCATTACTGTACATTAGCTCATATCAGTAGTCTAGTCATTACTGTACATTAGCTCATATCAATGGAGTAGTCTTTACTTTACAGTAGCTCATATCAATGGTCTCGTCTTTACTTTACATTAGCTCATATCAGTGGTCTAGTCATTACTCTACATTAGCTCATATCAATGGAATAGTCTTTACTGTACATTAGCTCATATCAGTGGTCTAGTCATTACTGTACATTAGCTCATATCAGTGGTCTCATCATTACTATACATTAGCTCATATCAATGGAGTAGTATTTACTTTACATTAGCTCATATCAATGGACTAGTCATTACTGTACATTAGCTCATATCAGTGGTCTAGTCATTACTATACATTAGCTCATATCAATGGAGTAGTCTTTACTTTACATTAGCTCATATCAATGGTCTAGTCATTACTGTACATTAGCTCTTATCAATGGTCGAGTCATTACTGTACATTAGCTCTTATCAATGGTCTAGTCATTACTGTACATTAGCTCATATCAGTGGTCTAGTCATTACTGTACATTAGCTCATATCAATGGTCTAGTCATTACTGTACATTAGCTCATATCAGTGGTCTAGTCATTACTGTACATTAGCTCATATCAGTGGTCTAGTCATTACTGTACTTTAGCTCATATCAGTGGTCTAGTCATTACTGTACATTAGCTCATATCAACGGTCTAGTCATTACTGTACATTAGCTCATATCAGTGGTCTAGTCATTACTGTACATTAGCTCATATCAGTGGTCTAGTCATTACTGTACATTTGCTCATATCAGTGGTCTAGTCATTACTTTACATTAGCTCATATCAATGGAGTAGTCATTACTTTACAGTATTTCATATCAGTGGTCTAGTCATTGCTGTACATTAGCTCATATCAATGGAATAGTCTTTACTGTACATGAGCTCATATCAGTGGTCTAGTCATTACTGTACATTAGCTCATATCAGTGCTCTCGTCATTATTGTACATTAGCTCATATCAATGGAGTAGTATTTACTTTACATTAGCTCATATCAATGGACTAGTCATTACTGTACATTAGCTCATATCAGTGGTCTAGTCATTACTGTACATTAGCTCATATCAATGGAGTAGTCTTTACTTTACATTAGCTCATATCAATGGTCTAGTCATTACTGTACATTAGCTCATATCAGTGGTCTAGTCATTACTGTACATTAGCTCATATCAGTGGTCTAGTCATTACTGTACATTAGCTCATATCAGTAGTCTAGTCATTACTGTACATGAGCTCATATCAGTGGTCTAGTCATTACTGTACATTAACTCATATCAATGGAGTAGTCTTTACTGTACATTAGCTCATATCAATGGAGTAGTCTTTACTGTACATTAGCTCATATCAGTGGTCTAGTCATTACTGTACATTAGCTCATATCAGTGGTCTAGTCATTACTGTACATTTACTCATATCAGTGGTCTAGTCATTACTATACATTAGCTCATATCAGTGGTCTAGTTATTACTTTACATTAGCTCATACAAATGGAGTAGTCATTACTTTACAGTAGCTCATATCAATGGTCTCGTCTTTACTTTACATTAGCTCATATCAGTGGTCTAGTCATTACTGTACATTAGCTCATATCAGTAGTCTAGTCATTACTGTACATGAGCTCATATCAGTGGTCTAGTCATTACTGTACATTAACTCATATCAATGGAGTAGTCTTTACTGTACATTAGCTCATATCAATGGAGTAGTCTTTACTGTACATTAGCTCATATCAGTGGTCTAGTCATTACTGTACATTAGCTCATATCAGTGGTCTAGTCATTACTGTACATTTACTCATATCAGTGGTCTAGTCATTACTATACATTAGCTCATATCAGTGGTCTAGTCATTACTTTACATTAGCTCATACAAATGGAGTAGTCATTACTTTACAGTAGCTCATATCAATGGTCTCGTCTTTACTTTACATTAGCTCATATCAGTGGTCTAGTCATTACTCTACATTAGCTCATATCAATGGAATAGTCTTTACTGTACATTAGCTCATATCAGTGGTCTAGTCATTACTGTACATTAGCTCATATCAGTGGTCTCATCATTACTGTACATTAGCTCATATCAATGGAGTAGTATTTACTTTACATTAGCTCATATCAATGGACTAGTCATTACTGTACATTAGCTCATATCAGTGGTCTAGTCATTACTGTACATTAGCTCATATCAATGGAGTAGTCTTTACTTTACATTAGCTCATATCAATGGTCTAGTCTTTACTTTACAGTAGGTCATATCAATGGACTAGTCATTACTGTACATTAGCTCATATCAATGGAGTAGTCTTTACTGTAAATTAGCTCATATCAGTGGTCTAGTCATTACTGTACATTAGCTCATATCAGTGGTCTAGTCATTACTGTACATTAGCTCATATCAGTGGTCTAGTCATTACTGTACATTAGCTCATATCAATGGAGTAGTATTTACTTTACATTAGCTCATATCAGTGGAGTAGTCTTTACTTTAGAGTAGCTCATATCAATGGTCTAGTCATTACTGTACATTAGCTCATATCAATGGAGTAGTCTTTACTTTACAGTAGCTCATATCAATGGTCTAGTCTTTACTTTACATTAGCTCATATCAGTGGTCTAGTCATTACTCTACATTAGCTCATATCAATGGAATAGTCTTTACTGTACATTAGCTCATATCAGTGGTCTAGTCATTACTGTACATTAGCTCATATCAGTGGTCTCATCATTACTATACATTAGCTCATATCAATGGAGTAGTATTTACTTTACATTAGCTCATATCAATGGACTAGTCATTACTGTACATTAGCTCATATCAGTGGTCTAGTCATTACTGTACATTAGCTCATATCAATGGAGTAGTCTTTACTTTACATTAGCTCATATCAATGGTCTAGTCATTACTGTACATTAGCTCTTATCAATGGTCGAGTCATTACTGTACATTAGCTCTTATCAATGGTCTAGTCATTACTGTACATTAGCTCATATCAGTGGTCTAGTCATTACTGTACATTAGCTCATATCAATGGTCTAGTCATTACTGTACATTAGCTCATATCAGTGGTCTAGTCATTACTGTACATTAGCTCATATCAGTGGTCTAGTCATTACTGTACTTTAGCTCATATCAGTGGTCTAGTCATTACTGTACATTAGCTCATATCAACGGTCTAGTCATTACTGTACATTAGCTCATATCAGTGGTCTAGTCATTACTGTACATTAGCTCATATCAGTGGTCTAGTCATTACTGTACATTTGCTCATATCAGTGGTCTAGTCATTACTTTACATTAGCTCATATCAATGGAGTAGTCATTACTTTACAGTATTTCATATCAGTGGTCTAGTCATTACTGTACATTAGCTCATATCAATGGAATAGTCTTTACTGTACATGAGCTCATATCAGTGGTCTAGTCATTACTGTACATTAGCTCATATCAGTGCTCTCGTCATTACTGTACATTAGCTCATATCAATGGAGTAGTATTTACTTTACATTAGCTCATATCAATGGACTAGTCATTACTGTACATTAGCTCATATCAGTGGTCTAGTCATTACTGTACATTAGCTCATATCAATGGAGTAGTCTTTACTTTACATTAGCTCATATCAATGGTCTAGTCATTACTGTACATTAGCTCATATCAGTGGTCTAGTCATTACTGTACATTAGCTCATATCAGTGGTCTAGTCATTACTGTACATTAGCTCATATCAGTAGTCTAGTCATTACTGTACATGAGCTCATATCAGTGGTCTAGTCATTACTGTACATTAACTCATATCAATGGAGTAGTCTTTACTGTACATTAGCTCATATCAATGGAGTAGTCTTTACTGTACATTAGCTCATATCAGTGGTCTAGTCATTACTGTACATTAGCTCATATCAGTGGTCTAGTCATTACTGTACATTTACTCATATCAGTGGTCTAGTCATTACTATACATTAGCTCATATCAGTGGTCTAGTTATTACTTTACATTAGCTCATACAAATGGAGTAGTCGTTACTTTACAGTAGCTCATATCAATGGTCTCGTCTTTACTTTAAATTAGCTCATATCAGTGGTCTAGTCATTACTGTACATTAGCTCATATCAGTAGTCTAGTCATTACTGTACATGAGCTCATATCAGTGGTCTAGTCATTACTGTACATTAACTCATATCAATGGAGTAGTCTTTACTGTACATTAGCTCATATCAATGGAGTAGTCTTTACTGTACATTAGCTCATATCAGTGGTCTAGTCATTACTGTACATTAGCTCATATCAGTGGTCTAGTCATTACTGTACATTTACTCATATCAGTGGTCTAGTCATTACTATACATTAGCTCATATCAGTGGTCTAGTCATTACTTTACATTAGCTCATACAAATGGAGTAGTATTTACTTTACTTTAGCTCATATCAATGGACTAGTCATTACTGTACATTAGCTCATATCAGTGGTCTAGTCATTACTGTACATTAGCTCATATCAGTGGTCTCATCATTACTGTACATTAGCTCATATCAGTGGTCTAGTCATTACTCTACATTAGCTCATATCAGTAGTCTAGTCATTACTGTACATGAGCTCATATCAGTGGTCTAGTCATTACTGTACATTAACTCATATCAATGGAGTAGTCTTTACTGTACATTAGCTCATATCAATGGAGTAGTCTTTACTGTACATTAGCTCATATCAGTGGTCTAGTCATTACTGTACATTAGCTCATATCAGTGGTCTAGTCATTACTGTACATTTACTCATATCAGTGGTCTAGTCATTACTATACATTAGCTCATATCAGTGGTCTCGTCTTTACTTTACATTAGCTCATATCAGTGGTCTAGTCATTACTCTACATTAGCTCATATCAGTGGTCTAGTCATTACTGTACATTAGCTCATATCAATGGAGTAGTCTTTACTTTACATTAGCTCATATCAATGGTCTAGTCATTACTGTACATTAGCTCTTATCAATGGTCGAGTCATTACTGTACATTAGCTCTTATCAATGGTCTAGTCATTACTGTACATTAGCTCATATCAGTGGTCTAGTCATTACTGTACATTAGCTCATATCAATGGTCTAGTCATTACTGTACATTAGCTCATATCAGTGGTCTAGTCATTACTGTACATTAGCTCATATCAGTGGTCTAGTCATTACTGTACTTTAGCTCATATCAGTGGTCTAGTCATTACTGTACATTAGCTCATATCAACGGTCTAGTCATTACTGTACATTAGCTCATATCAGTGGTCTAGTCATTACTGTACATTAGCTCATATCAGTGGTCTAGTCATTACTGTACATTTGCTCATATCAGTGGTCTAGTCATTACTTTACATTAGCTCATATCAATGGAGTAGTCATTACTTTACAGTAGTTCATATCAGTGGTCTAGTCATTACTGTACATTAGCTCATATCAATGGAATAGTCTTTACTGTACATTAGCTCATATCAGTGGTCTAGTCATTACTGTACATTAGCTCATATCAGTGCTCTCGTCATTACTGTACATTAGCTCATATCAATGGAGTAGTATTTACTTTACATTAGCTCATATCAATGGACTAGTCATTACTGTACATTAGCTCATATCAGTGGTCTAGTCATTACTGTACATTAGCTCATATCAATGGAGTAGTCTTTACTTTACATTAGCTCATATCAATGGTCTAGTCATTACTGTACATTAGCTCTTATCAATGGAGTAGTCTTTACTGTACATTAGCTCATATCAGTGGTCTAGTCATTACTGTACATTAGCTCATATCAGTGGTCTAGTCATTACTGTACATTTACTCATATCAGTGGTCTAGTCATTACTATACATTAGCTCATATCAGTGGTCTAGTTATTACTTTACATTAGCTCATACAAATGGAGTAGTCATTACTTTACAGTAGCTCATATCAATGGTCTCGTCTTTACTTTACATTAGCTCATATCAGTGGTCTAGTCATTACTGTACATTAGCTCATATCAGTAGTCTAGTCATTACTGTACATGAGCTCATATCAGTGGTCTAGTCATTACTGTACATTAACTCATATCAATGGAGTAGTCTTTACTGTACATTAGCTCATATCAATGGTCTAGTCATTACTGTACATTAGCTCTTATCAATGGTCGAGTCATTACTGTACATTAGCTCTTATCAATGGTCTAGTCATTACTGTACATTAGCTCATATCAGTGGTCTAGTCATTACTGTACATTAGCTCATATCAATGGTCTAGTCATTACTGTACATTAGCTCATATCAGTGGTCTAGTCATTACTGTACATTAGCTCATATCAGTGGTCTAGTCATTACTGTACTTTAGCTCATATCAGTGGTCTAGTCATTACTGTACATTAGCTCATATCAACGGTCTAGTCATTACTGTACATTAGCTCATATCAGTGGTCTAGTCATTACTGTACATTAGCTCATATCAGTGGTCTAGTCATTACTGTACATTTGCTCATATCAGTGGTCTAGTCATTACTTTACATTAGCTCATATCAATGGAGTAGTCATTACTTTACAGTAGTTCATATCAGTGGTCTAGTCATTACTGTACATTAGCTCATATCAATGGAATAGTCTTTACTGTACATTAGCTCATATCAGTGGTCTAGTCATTACTGTACATTAGCTCATATCAGTGCTCTCGTCATTACTGTACATTAGCTCATATCAATGGAGTAGTATTTACTTTACATTAGCTCATATCAATGGACTAGTCATTACTGTACATTAGCTCATATCAGTGGTCTAGTCATTACTGTACATTAGCTCATATCAATGGAGTAGTCTTTACTTTACATTAGCTCATATCAATGGTCTAGTCATTACTGTACATTAGCTCTTATCAATGGAGTAGTCTTTACTGTACATTAGCTCATATCAGTGGTCTAGTCATTACTGTACATTAGCTCATATCAGTGGTCTAGTCATTACTGTACATTTACTCATATCAGTGGTCTAGTCATTACTATACATTAGCTCATATCAGTGGTCTAGTTATTACTTTACATTAGCTCATACAAATGGAGTAGTCATTACTTTACAGTAGCTCATATCAATGGTCTCGTCTTTACTTTACATTAGCTCATATCAGTGGTCTAGTCATTACTGTACATTAGCTCATATCAGTAGTCTAGTCATTACTGTACATGAGCTCATATCAGTGGTCTAGTCATTACTGTACATTAACTCATATCAGTGGTCTAGTCATTACTGTACATTAGCTCATATCAACGGTCTAGTCATTACTGTACATTAGCTCTTATCAATGGAGTAGTCTTTACTGTACATTAGCTCATATCAGTGGTCTAGTCATTACTGTACATTAGCTCATATCAGTGGTCTAGTCATTACTGTACATTTACTCATATCAGTGGTCTAGTCATTACTATACATTAGCTCATATCAGTGGTCTAGTTATTACTTTACATTAGCTCATACAAATGGAGTAGTCATTACTTTACAGTAGCTCATATCAATGGTCTCGTCTTTACTTTACATTAGCTCATATCAGTGGTCTAGTCATTACTGTACATTAGCTCATATCAGTAGTCTAGTCATTACTGTACATGAGCTCATATCAGTGGTCTAGTCATTACTGTACATTAACTCATATCAATGGAGTAGTCTTTACTGTACATTAGCTCATATCAATGGTCTAGTCATTACTGTACATTAGCTCTTATCAATGGTCGAGTCATTACTGTACATTAGCTCTTATCAATGGTCTAGTCATTACTGTACATTAGCTCATATCAGTGGTCTAGTCATTACTGTACATTAGCTCATATCAATGGTCTAGTCATTACTGTACATTAGCTCATATCAGTGGTCTAGTCATTACTGTACATTAGCTCATATCAGTGGTCTAGTCATTACTGTACTTTAGCTCATATCAGTGGTCTAGTCATTACTGTACATTAGCTCATATCAACGGTCTAGTCATTACTGTACATTAGCTCATATCAGTGGTCTAGTCATTACTGTACATTAGCTCATATCAGTGGTCTAGTCATTACTGTACATTTGCTCATATCAGTGGTCTAGTCATTACTTTACATTAGCTCATATCAATGGAGTAGTCATTACTTTACAGTAGTTCATATCAGTGGTCTAGTCATTACTGTACATTAGCTCATATCAATGGAATAGTCTTTACTGTACATTAGCTCATATCAGTGGTCTAGTCATTACTGTACATTAGCTCATATCAGTGCTCTCGTCATTACTGTACATTAGCTCATATCAATGGAGTAGTATTTACTTTACATTAGCTCATATCAATGGACTAGTCATTACTGTACATTAGCTCATATCAGTGGTCTAGTCATTACTGTACATTAGCTCATATCAATGGAGTAGTCTTTACTTTACATTAGCTCATATCAATGGTCTAGTCATTACTGTACATTAGCTCTTATCAATGGAGTAGTCTTTACTGTACATTAGCTCATATCAGTGGTCTAGTCATTACTGTACATTAGCTCATATCAGTGGTCTAGTCATTACTGTACATTAACTCATATCAATGGAGTAGTCTTTACTGTACATTAGCTCATATCAATGGAGTAGTCTTTACTGTACATTAGCTCATATCAGTGGTCTAGTCATTACTGTACATTAGCTCATATCAGTGGTCTAGTCATTACTGTACATTTACTCATATCAGTGGTCTAGTCATTACTATACATTAGCTCATATCAGTGGTCTAGTCATTACTTTACATTAGCTCATACAAATGGAGTAGTATTTACTTTACTTTAGCTCATATCAATGGACTAGTCATTACTGTACATTAGCTCATATCAGTGGACTAGTCATTACTGTACATTAGCTCATATCAGTAGTCTAGTCATTACTGTACATTAGCTCATATCAATGGAGTAGTCTTTACTTTACAGTAGCTCATATCAATGGTCTCGTCTTTACTTTACATTAGCTCATATCAGTGGTCTAGTCATTACTCTACATTAGCTCATATCAATGGAATAGTCTTTACTGTACATTAGCTCATATCAGTGGTCTAGTCATTACTGTACATTAGCTCATATCAATGGAGTAGTATTTACTTTACATTAGCTCATATCAATGGTCTAGTCATTACTGTACATTAGCTCTTATCAATGGTCGAGTCATTACTGTACATTAGCTCTTATCAATGGTCTAGTCATTACTGTACATTAGCTCATATCAGTGGTCTAGTCATTACTGTACATTAGCTCATATCAATGGTCTAGTCATTACTGTACATTAGCTCATATCAGTGGTCTAGTCATTACTGTACATTAGCTCATATCAGTGGTCTAGTCATTACTGTACTTTAGCTCATATCAGTGGTCTAGTCATTACTGTACATTAGCTCATATCAACGGTCTAGTCATTACTGTACATTAGCTCATATCAGTGGTCTAGTCATTACTGTACATTAGCTCATATCAGTGGTCTAGTCATTACTGTACATTTGCTCATATCAGTGGTCTAGTCATTACTTTACATTAGCTCATATCAATGGAGTAGTCATTACTTTACAGTATTTCATATCAGTGGTCTAGTCATTGCTGTACATTAGCTCATATCAATGGAATAGTCTTTACTGTACATGAGCTCATATCAGTGGTCTAGTCATTACTGTACATTAGCTCATATCAGTGCTCTCGTCATTATTGTACATTAGCTCATATCAATGGAGTAGTATTTACTTTACATTAGCTCATATCAATGGACTAGTCATTACTGTACATTAGCTCATATCAGTGGTCTAGTCATTACTGTACATTAGCTCATATCAATGGAGTAGTCTTTACTTTACATTAGCTCATATCAATGGTCTAGTCATTACTGTACATTAGCTCATATCAGTGGTCTAGTCATTACTGTACATTAGCTCATATCAGTGGTCTAGTCATTACTGTACATTAGCTCATATCAGTAGTCTAGTCATTACTGTACATGAGCTCATATCAGTGGTCTAGTCATTACTGTACATTAACTCATATCAATGGAGTAGTCTTTACTGTACATTAGCTCATATCAATGGAGTAGTCTTTACTGTACATTAGCTCATATCAGTGGTCTAGTCATTACTGTACATTAGCTCATATCAGTGGTCTAGTCATTACTGTACATTTACTCATATCAGTGGTCTAGTCATTACTATACATTAGCTCATATCAGTGGTCTAGTTATTACTTTACATTAGCTCATACAAATGGAGTAGTCATTACTTTACAGTAGCTCATATCAATGGTCTCGTCTTTACTTTACATTAGCTCATATCAGTGGTCTAGTCATTACTGTACATTAGCTCATATCAGTAGTCTAGTCATTACTGTACATGAGCTCATATCAGTGGTCTAGTCATTACTGTACATTAACTCATATCAATGGAGTAGTCTTTACTGTACATTAGCTCATATCAATGGAGTAGTCTTTACTGTACATTAGCTCATATCAGTGGTCTAGTCATTACTGTACATTAGCTCATATCAGTGGTCTAGTCATTACTGTACATTTACTCATATCAGTGGTCTAGTCATTACTATACATTAGCTCATATCAGTGGTCTAGTCATTACTTTACATTAGCTCATACAAATGGAGTAGTCATTACTTTACAGTAGCTCATATCAATGGTCTCGTCTTTACTTTACATTAGCTCATATCAGTGGTCTAGTCATTACTCTACATTAGCTCATATCAATGGAATAGTCTTTACTGTACATTAGCTCATATCAGTGGTCTAGTCATTACTGTACATTAGCTCATATCAGTGGTCTCATCATTACTGTACATTAGCTCATATCAATGGAGTAGTATTTACTTTACATTAGCTCATATCAATGGACTAGTCATTACTGTACATTAGCTCATATCAGTGGTCTAGTCATTACTGTACATTAGCTCATATCAATGGAGTAGTCTTTACTTTACATTAGCTCATATCAATGGTCTAGTCTTTACTTTACAGTAGGTCATATCAATGGACTAGTCATTACTGTACATTAGCTCATATCAATGGAGTAGTCTTTACTGTAAATTAGCTCATATCAGTGGTCTAGTCATTACTGTACATTAGCTCATATCAGTGGTCTAGTCATTACTGTACATTAGCTCATATCAGTGGTCTAGTCATTACTGTACATTAGCTCATATCAATGGAGTAGTCTTTACTTTACATTAGCTCATATCAATGGACTAGTCTTTACTTTACATTAGCTCATATCAATGGAGTAGTATTTACTTTACATTAGCTCATATCAGTGGAGTAGTCTTTACTTTAGAGTAGCTCATATCAATGGTCTAGTCATTACTGTACATTAGCTCATATCAATGGAGTAGTCTTTACTTTACAGTAGCTCATATCAATGGTCTCGTCTTTACTTTACATTAGCTCATATCAGTGGTCTAGTCATTACTCTACATTAGCTCATATCAATGGAATAGTCTTTACTGTACATTAGCTCATATCAGTGGTCTAGTCATTACTGTACATTAGCTCATATCAGTGGTCTCATCATTACTATACATTAGCTCATATCAATGGAGTAGTATTTACTTTACATTAGCTCATATCAATGGACTAGTCATTACTGTACATTAGCTCATATCAGTGGTCTAGTCATTACTGTACATTAGCTCATATCAATGGAGTAGTATTTACTTTACATTAGCTCATATCAATGGACTAGTCATTACTGTACATTAGCTCATATCAGTGGTCTAGTCATTACTGTACATTAGCTCATATCAATGGAGTAGTCTTTACTTTACATTAGCTCATATCAATGGTCTAGTCTTTACTTTACAGTAGGTCATATCAATGGACTAGTCATTACTGTACATTAGCTCATATCAATGGAGTAGTCTTTACTGTAAATTAGCTCATATCAGTGGTCTAGTCATTACTGTACATTAGCTCATATCAGTGGTCTTGTCATTACTGTACATTAGCTCATATCAGTGGTCTAGTCATTACTGTACATTAGCTCATATCAATGGAGTAGTCTTTACTTTACATTAGCTCATATCAATGGACTAGTCTTTACTTTACATTAGCTCATATCAATGGAGTAGTATTTACTTTACATTAGCTCATATCAGTGGAGTAGTCTTTACTTTAGAGTAGCTCATATCAATGGTCTAGTCATTACTGTACATTAGCTCATATCAATGGAGTAGTCTTTACTTTACAGTAGCTCATATCAATGGTCTCGTCTTTACTTTACATTAGCTCATATCAGTGGTCTAGTCATTACTCTACATTAGCTCATATCAATGGAATAGTCTTTACTGTACATTAGCTCATATCAGTGGTCTAGTCATTACTGTACATTAGCTCATATCAGTGGTCTCATCATTACTATACATTAGCTCATATCAATGGAGTAGTATTTACTTTACATTAGCTCATATCAATGGACTAGTCATTACTGTACATTAGCTCATATCAATGGAGTAGTCTTTACTTTACATTAGCTCATATCAATGGTCTAGTCTTTACTTTACAGTAGGTCATATCAATGGACTAGTCATTACTGTACATTAGCTCATATCAATGGAGTAGTCTTTACTGTAAATTAGCTCATATCAGTGGTCTAGTCATTACTGTACATTAGCTCATATCAGTGGTCTAGTCATTACTGTACATTAGCTCATATCAGTGGTCTAGTCATTACTGTACATTAGCTCATATCAATGGAGTAGTCTTTACTTTACATTAGCTCATATCAATGGACTAGTCTTTACTTTACATTAGCTCATATCAATGGAGTAGTATTTACTTTACATTAGCTCATATCAGTGGAGTAGTCTTTACTTTAGAGTAGCTCATATCAATGGTCTAGTCATTACTGTACATTAGCTCATATCAATGGAGTAGTCTTTACTTTACAGTAGCTCATATCAATGGTCTCGTCTTTACTTTACATTAGCTCATATCAGTGGTCTAGTCATTACTCTACATTAGCTCATATCAATGGAATAGTCTTTACTGTACATTAGCTCATATCAGTGGTCTAGTCATTACTGTACATTAGCTCATATCAGTGGTCTCATCATTACTATACATTAGCTCATATCAATGGAGTAGTATTTACTTTACATTAGCTCATATCAATGGACTAGTCATTACTGTACATTAGCTCATATCAGTGGTCTAGTCATTACTGTACATTAGCTCATATCAATGGAGTAGTCTTTACTTTACATTAGCTCATATCAATGGTCTAGTCATTACTGTACATTAGCTCTTATCAATGGTCGAGTCATTACTGTACATTAGCTCTTATCAATGGTCTAGTCATTACTGTACATTAGCTCATATCAGTGGTCTAGTCATTACTGTACATTAGCTCATATCAATGGTCTAGTCATTACTGTACATTAGCTCATATCAGTGGTCTAGTCATTACTGTACATTAGCTCATATCAGTGGTCTAGTCATTACTGTACTTTAGCTCATATCAGTGGTCTAGTCATTACTGTACATTAGCTCATATCAACGGTCTAGTCATTACTGTACATTAGCTCATATCAGTGGTCTAGTCATTACTGTACATTAGCTCATATCAGTGGTCTAGTCATTACTGTACATTTGCTCATATCAGTGGTCTAGTCATTACTTTACATTAGCTCATATCAATGGAGTAGTCATTACTTTACAGTATTTCATATCAGTGGTCTAGTCATTACTGTACATTAGCTCATATCAATGGAATAGTCTTTACTGTACATGAGCTCATATCAGTGGTCTAGTCATTACTGTACATTAGCTCATATCAGTGCTCTCGTCATTACTGTACATTAGCTCATATCAATGGAGTAGTATTTACTTTACATTAGCTCATATCAATGGACTAGTCATTACTGTACATTAGCTCATATCAGTGGTCTAGTCATTACTGTACATTAGCTCATATCAATGGAGTAGTCTTTACTTTACATTAGCTCATATCAATGGTCTAGTCATTACTGTACATTAGCTCATATCAGTGGTCTAGTCATTACTGTACATTAGCTCATATCAGTGGTCTAGTCATTACTGTACATTAGCTCATATCAGTAGTCTAGTCATTACTGTACATGAGCTCATATCAGTGGTCTAGTCATTACTGTACATTAACTCATATCAATGGAGTAGTCTTTACTGTACATTAGCTCATATCAATGGAGTAGTCTTTACTGTACATTAGCTCATATCAGTGGTCTAGTCATTACTGTACATTAGCTCATATCAGTGGTCTAGTCATTACTGTACATTTACTCATATCAGTGGTCTAGTCATTACTATACATTAGCTCATATCAGTGGTCTAGTTATTACTTTACATTAGCTCATACAAATGGAGTAGTCATTACTTTACAGTAGCTCATATCAATGGTCTCGTCTTTACTTTACATTAGCTCATATCAGTGGTCTAGTCATTACTGTACATTAGCTCATATCAGTAGTCTAGTCATTACTGTACATGAGCTCATATCAGTGGTCTAGTCATTACTGTACATTAACTCATATCAATGGAGTAGTCTTTACTGTACATTAGCTCATATCAATGGAGTAGTCTTTACTGTACATTAGCTCATATCAGTGGTCTAGTCATTACTGTACATTAGCTCATATCAGTGGTCTAGTCATTACTGTACATTTACTCATATCAGTGGTCTAGTCATTACTATACATTAGCTCATATCAGTGGTCTAGTCATTACTTTACATTAGCTCATACAAATGGAGTAGTATTTACTTTACTTTAGCTCATATCAATGGACTAGTCATTACTGTACATTAGCTCATATCAGTGGTCTAGTCATTACTGTACATTAGCTCATATCAGTGGTCTCATCATTACTGTACATTAGCTCATATCAGTGGTCTAGTCATTACTCTACATTAGCTCATATCAGTAGTCTAGTCATTACTGTACATGAGCTCATATCAGTGGTCTAGTCATTACTGTACATTAACTCATATCAATGGAGTAGTCTTTACTGTACATTAGCTCATATCAATGGAGTAGTCTTTACTGTACATTAGCTCATATCAGTGGTCTAGTCATTACTGTACATTAGCTCATATCAGTGGTCTAGTCATTACTGTACATTTACTCATATCAGTGGTCTAGTCATTACTATACATTAGCTCATATCAGTGGTCTCGTCTTTACTTTACATTAGCTCATATCAGTGGTCTAGTCATTACTCTACATTAGCTCATATCAGTGGTCTAGTCATTACTGTACATTAGCTCATATCAATGGAGTAGTCTTTACTTTACATTAGCTCATATCAATGGTCTAGTCATTACTGTACATTAGCTCTTATCAATGGTCGAGTCATTACTGTACATTAGCTCTTATCAATGGTCTAGTCATTACTGTACATTAGCTCATATCAGTGGTCTAGTCATTACTGTACATTAGCTCATATCAATGGTCTAGTCATTACTGTACATTAGCTCATATCAGTGGTCTAGTCATTACTGTACATTAGCTCATATCAGTGGTCTAGTCATTACTGTACTTTAGCTCATATCAGTGGTCTAGTCATTACTGTACATTAGCTCATATCAACGGTCTAGTCATTACTGTACATTAGCTCATATCAGTGGTCTAGTCATTACTGTACATTAGCTCATATCAGTGGTCTAGTCATTACTGTACATTTGCTCATATCAGTGGTCTAGTCATTACTTTACATTAGCTCATATCAATGGAGTAGTCATTACTTTACAGTAGTTCATATCAGTGGTCTAGTCATTACTGTACATTAGCTCATATCAATGGAATAGTCTTTACTGTACATTAGCTCATATCAGTGGTCTAGTCATTACTGTACATTAGCTCATATCAGTGCTCTCGTCATTACTGTACATTAGCTCATATCAATGGAGTAGTATTTACTTTACATTAGCTCATATCAATGGACTAGTCATTACTGTACATTAGCTCATATCAGTGGTCTAGTCATTACTGTACATTAGCTCATATCAATGGAGTAGTCTTTACTTTACATTAGCTCATATCAATGGTCTAGTCATTACTGTACATTAGCTCTTATCAATGGAGTAGTCTTTACTGTACATTAGCTCATATCAGTGGTCTAGTCATTACTGTACATTAGCTCATATCAATGGACTAATCTTTACTTTACAGTAGCTCATATCAATGGTCTAGTCATTACTTTGCAGTAGCTCATATCAATGGACTAGTCTTTACTTTACAGTAGCTCATATCAATGGACTAGTTTTTACTTTACATCAGCTCATATCAGTGATCTAGTCATTACTGTACATTAGCTCATATCAGTGATCTAGTCATTACTGTAAATTAGCTCATATCAATGGAATAGATCATATCAATGGACTAGTCATGATTGTACATTAGCTCATATCAATGGACTAGTCATTACTGTACATTAGCTCATATCAATGGACTAGTCATTACTGTACATTAGCTCATATCAATGGACTAGTCATTACTGTACATTAGCTCATATCAGTGGTCTAGTCATTACTGTACATTAGCTCATATCAATGGTCTAGTCATTACTGCACATTAGCTCATATCAGTGGTCTAGTCATTACTGCACATTAGCTCATTTCAGTGGTCTAGTCATTACTGTACATTAGCTCATATCAATGGTCTAGTCATTACTGCACATTAGCTCATATCAGTGGTCTAGTCATTACTGTACATTAGCTCATATCAATGGAGTAGTCTTTACTTTACATTAGCTCATATCAATGGTCTAGTCATTACTGTACATTAGCTCTTATCAATGGTCGAGTCATTACTGTACATTAGCTCTTATCAATGGTCTAGTCATTACTGTACATTAGCTCATATCAGTGGTCTAGTCATTACTGTACATTAGCTCATATCAATGGTCTAGTCATTACTGTACATTAGCTCATATCAGTGGTCTAGTCATTACTGTACATTAGCTCATATCAGTGGTCTAGTCATTACTGTACTTTAGCTCATATCAGTGGTCTAGTCATTACTGTACATTAGCTCATATCAACGGTCTAGTCATTACTGTACATTAGCTCATATCAGTGGTCTAGTCATTACTGTACATTAGCTCATATCAGTGGTCTAGTCATTACTGTACATTTGCTCATATCAGTGGTCTAGTCATTACTTTACATTAGCTCATATCAATGGAGTAGTCATTACTTTACAGTAGTTCATATCAGTGGTCTAGTCATTACTGTACATTAGCTCATATCAATGGAATAGTCTTTACTGTACATTAGCTCATATCAGTGGTCTAGTCATTACTGTACATTAGCTCATATCAGTGCTCTCGTCATTACTGTACATTAGCTCATATCAATGGAGTAGTATTTACTTTACATTAGCTCATATCAATGGACTAGTCATTACTGTACATTAGCTCATATCAGTGGTCTAGTCATTACTGTACATTAGCTCATATCAATGGAGTAGTCTTTACTTTACATTAGCTCATATCAATGGTCTAGTCATTACTGTACATTAGCTCTTATCAATGGAGTAGTCTTTACTGTACATTAGCTCATATCAGTGGTCTAGTCATTACTGTACATTAGCTCATATCAATGGACTAATCTTTACTTTACAGTAGCTCATATCAATGGTCTAGTCATTACTTTGCAGTAGCTCATATCAATGGACTAGTCTTTACTTTACAGTAGCTCATATCAATGGACTAGTTTTTACTTTACATCAGCTCATATCAGTGATCTAGTCATTACTGTACATTAGCTCATATCAGTGATCTAGTCATTACTGTAAATTAGCTCATATCAATGGAATAGATCATATCAATGGACTAGTCATGATTGTACATTAGCTCATATCAATGGACTAGTCATTACTGTACATTAGCTCATATCAATGGACTAGTCATTACTGTACATTAGCTCATATCAATGGACTAGTCATTACTGTACATTAGCTCATATCAGTGGTCTAGTCATTACTGTACATTAGCTCATATCAATGGTCTAGTCATTACTGCACATTAGCTCATATCAGTGGTCTAGTCATTACTGCACATTAGCTCATTTCAGTGGTCTAGTCATTACTGTACATTAGCTCATATCAATGGTCTAGTCATTACTGCACATTAGCTCATATCAGTGGTCTAGTCATTACTGCACATTAGCTCATATCAGTGGTCTAGTCATTACTGTACATTAGCTCATATCAGTGGTCTAGTCATTACTGTACATTAACTCATATCAATGGAGTAGTCTTTACTGTACATTAGCTCATATCAATGGAGTAGTCTTTACTGTACATTAGCTCATATCAATGGTCTAGTCATTACTGTACATTAGCTCATATCAATGGAGTAGTCTTTACTTTACCTCATATCAGTGGTCTAGTCATTACTGTACATTAGCTCATATCAATGGACTAATCTTTACTTTACAGTAGCTCATATCAATGGTCTAGTCATTACTTTGCAGTAGCTCATATCAATGGACTAGTCTTTACTTTACAGTAGCTCATATCAATGGACTAGTTTTTACTTTACATCAGCTCATATCAGTGATCTAGTCATTACTGTACATTAGCTCATATCAGTGATCTAGTCATTACTGTAAATTAGCTCATATCAATGGAATAGATCATATCAATGGACTAGTCATGATTGTACATTAGCTCATATCAATGGACTAGTCATTACTGTACATTAGCTCATATCAATGGACTAGTCATTACTGTACATTAGCTCATATCAATGGACTAGTCATTACTGTACATTAGCTCATATCAGTGGTCTAGTCATTACTGTACATTAGCTCATATCAATGGTCTAGTCATTACTGCACATTAGCTCATATCAGTGGTCTAGTCATTACTGCACATTAGCTCATTTCAGTGGTCTAGTCATTACTGTACATTAGCTCATATCAATGGTCTAGTCATTACTGCACATTAGCTCATATCAGTGGTCTAGTCATTACTGCACATTAGCTCATATCAGTGGTCTAGTCATTACTGTACATTAGCTCATATCAGTGGTCTAGTCATTACTGTACATTAACTCATATCAATGGAGTAGTCTTTACTGTACATTAGCTCATATCAATGGAGTAGTCTTTACTGTACATTAGCTCATATCAATGGTCTAGTCATTACTGTACATTAGCTCATATCAATGGAGTAGTCTTTACTTTACCTCATATCAATGGACTAGTCATTACTGTACATTAGCTCATATCAATGGTCTAGTCATTACTGTACATTAACTCATATCAATGGTCTAGTCATTACTGTACATTAGCTCTTATCAATGGTCTAGTCATTACTGTACATAAGCTCATATCAATGGACTCGTCATTACTATACATTAGCTCATATCAATGGTCTCGTCATTGCTGTACGTTAGGTCATATCAATGGTCTAGTCATTACTGTACATTAGCTCTTATCAATGGAGTAGTCTTTACTGTACATTAGCTCATATCAATGGTCTAGTCATTACTGTACATTAGCTCATATCAATGGAGTAGTCTTTACTTTACCTCATATCAATGGACTAGTCATTACTGTACATTAGCTCATATCAATGGTCTAGTCATTACTGTACATTAACTCATATCAATGGTCTAGTCATTACTGTACATTAGCTCTTATCAATGGTCTAGTCATTACTGTACATAAGCTCATATCAATGGTCTAGTCATTACGGTACATTAACTCATATCAATGGTCTAGTCATTACTGTACATTAGCTCTTATCAATGGTCTAGTCATTACTGTACATAAGCTCATATCAATGGACTCGTCATTACTATACATTAGCTCATATCAATGGTCTCGTCATTGCTGTACATTAGGTCATATCAATGGTCTAGTCATTAATGTACATTAGCTCTTATCAATGGTCTAGTCATTACTATACATTAGCTCTTATCAATGGTCTAGTCATTACTGTACATTAGCTCATATCAGTGGTTGAGTCATTGCTGTACATTAGCTCTTATCAATGGTCTAGTCATTACTGTACATTAGCTCATATCAGTGGTCTAGTCATTACTGTACATTAGCTCTTATCAATGGTCTAGTCATTACTGTACATTAGCTCATATCAACGGTCTAGTCATTACTGTACATTGGCTCTTATAAGTGGTCTAGTCATTACTGTACATTAGCTCATATTTCGCTGGCTTCCCATCAGTACTCAGAGCCCATCTGATCTCTCCTTTGATGTTTATAGTAGTCCACTACACACATAACCTCCCTCAATATTAGCCCACTACAGTGGTGTAGTGCTGTTGTTTAGTTGTGTGAGTGCAACAATCTGTTAAAAAAGGATGTCGTAACTTCTCAGTCAAAGTTTGTACCAACAGATATAGCCTATTGAATATTATTATAGAATATGCATAAGTTGCCTCTTCCAATTGCAACGTCTGCCCTATGCTCACACATGTTGTCCCAAGACAATTGTCTAGTTTATATGTTTATTTGCCCTATGCTCACACATATTGTCCCAAGACAATTGTTGAGTTTATATGTTTATTTGTCACATGCTTCGCATATACAACAGACGAAGACTAACAGTGAAATGTTTACTTACAGGCCTCCCCAAAAATGCAGAGATATCACCAAGTTAGGCATATGTAATTTCAAAATAGCCCATCATCACTGTCCATCCTAAATGATAATTGTTCACGTTTTACTGGTGAAATGTCCAAACTGCGTCTGCATGCAGATCATTTGATCTCAATCAGTTTCATGGGAATATGCATGTAGAGCTTCTTCAATGACTGTTTTGTGAGAGAATTAGAGCAGATGATTTTAACAAACTATTATCCTTTCTTGTATTTTGTTTCAATCAAAGCATACAGTATAACCTGCCTAGTGGCGGGTAACCATCCTAAAAGGTCATTAGAAATGAGGAGGTGTTTTTGGTGTAACAGTATCGTTATAGGCTTACTATGCCGTTATATTTGTTATTATTATTATTCCTTTCTCTATTGACACTAGAGTATGATGACAGGCTGACTCAGGTTTTAGTGTAGGGCAGTGGATCCAGGGCTGTGTGTATGTGTCTGTCTGTCTGTCTGTCTGTTTGTGTGTGTCTTTGTCTCTTGTATTGGTCATTAAGTGAATCATGGGGGAGGTGGGTAGGGGAGGGTACTGGGAGCGTGCGGGCAGGAGAGGGTTTTCTTCAGCCTTGCAGCGGAGTGTCCCCACCTCTTCCCTTTTTCCTTTGGTCTCAGGCTCTGGGCACAGGTAACACTCCATAAGGATATTATCACAGGTCATGGTGAGAAGTAGAGGCCTCGCCTGCCTCCACATGCCCCTGCTAGTTTGTATGTGTGTGTGTGTGTGTTTGCGTGTGTGAGTGTGTGTGTTTTCCCAGAGGGACTCACCTGCACCTGTCATATGTCCTCCAATCCCGTTGTGTCTTGCTGTTGATGTGTCTGCCTGTTTGCTGCCCTCTGCGACCCCCAGCCAAGCCCCCACGCTGCACGCCTACCCTCCTTTCACTCCCTCAATCCCAGGTGCTTGCTGTCTCTCCAGCCGTTGCCGTGCCAACAGAGCAGCCCATATTCTTTAGCTGGTGATCTGGGAAGGGAAACAGCATGGGTTGGTCCGGGCGCCATCAGCCACCTCTGGCAGCTGCAAGCCACTGCAAACTGACTGACATGACCCTCACCATGCCCATACACAACCATGCCACATGTTAGCATCACGTTAGCCCCACGTTAGCCTCATCAGTTAGCCTTAACAGTAAATATGGAAGAAGAGAGAAGATGACCTTACCTAACTCTATCTAGTTAGAGTGCTTTGTATGGAGTCCCTCTTGTTAGCCTGTTTGGAGTCATTTGTTTTGATGGTAGGAAGTTGATTGAATCAGACTGAGACAGTCATTCCCTGTGGGTGGGACACGAGTCTCTAGACATCGACAGCAGGCTTTGGGTTAGATCCAACCTTTAATGAATCAGCATACAAGGAGATAATAGACTAAGGAAGGAAAGAGAAATGGAGAAGATAGATTAGGACTGAGGGAGTAAAGAGGAAGGACAGCAGGAGATGTTGGATATGAGAAAAATTGGCGTGATTCGGTAAAGATAAGATAAACGGAAGACGAAGCAAGGTGTATCAGTTGTTGAGATGTTTGGCACTTTGACCTCTCCCCATTCCATCATCCTATGTCTCCCCTCATTCAACCCCCTCCTCTGCAGTCTACGGTGTGAATCCTCCTGACAGCTTTCCCCTCCAATCACAGCTATGCCAATCAAGAGACCCCCCTGGAACCAGGCTCATCCACATGACCTGTTTTGCTTACACTTACCTGTCTGTCTGTATGTCTGTCTACATTCATTGTCTTTCTCTGTCTGATGCCGCGCTTCTTACTCTATACGTGCTCCATTATCTGCCTGTGTCCCTGTCTGTGACTCGGTGTCAACCCGTGTCTGTCTTATCTGGATAACTCAGTCTTATCCTCACCAAGTGGATAAACTCTGTTATTTATTTGTTGCTCATTCAACTTCACTGATCACCTACACAGAGGGTGCAGTGATCCATTTGTTTTCTCTATAAGGCACTAAATGGATGTTAGACAGGAAGGGGAATGACTAAAGGAATGGGGGTAAGTGGTGTTAGTGCCTTATTCTATTAGTGCCTTATAGAGAAAACAAATAGATCACTGGACAGACAGACAGACATGATATGGGGCGTAGTCCTCCCTAGGTTCTGAGATGCAGGCAGCAAATACTAGCTGAGAGATTGTTTTGTATGTGCATGTTGTTGCTTGCGCTTTGCTAAACTGTAGTATAATGGCACAGTGAAACTCTGCATGCCTCTGTTGTACTGTATATAAGTGAAATCCAGCCAGCCAGTGTTCATGGAAGGACACAGTGCACAAGAGTTACAGTCTCTCTCTTGTGTTAGGCAGCCCAACCCAACCACAGATACTGGATTTGCATTTGTGGACTGACCCTTCACACAGAGAGAGCCCGACCAGACAGAGACATGTCTGCGGTCCTACAACAGTGACTGACCCTTCACACAGAGAGAGCCCGACCAGACAGAGACATGTCTGCGGTCCTACAACAGTGACTGACCCTTCACACAGAGAGAGCCCGACCAGACAGAGACATGTCTGCGGTCCTACAACAGTGACTGACCCTTCACACAGAGAGAGCCCGACCAGACAGAGACATGTCTGCGGTCCTACAACAGTGACTGACCCTTCACACAGAGAGAGCCCGACCAGACAGAGACATGTCTGCGGTCCTACAACAGTGACTGACCCTTCACACAGAGAGAGCCCGACCAGACAGAGACATGTCTGCGGTCCTACAACAGTGACTGACCCTTCACACAGAGAGAGCCCGACCAGACAGAGACATGTCTGCGGTCCTACAACAGTGACTGACCCTTCACACAGAGAGAGCCCGACCAGACAGAGACATGTCTGCGGTCCTACAACAGTGACTGACCCTTCACACAGAGAGAGCCCGACCAGACAGAGACATGTCTGCGGTCCTACAACAGTGACTGACCCCTCAAACGACCAGGAACACAGACATCTGTAGCCTCAACCACAGAATTACAGATACTTCAGGAACCACAATTACCATCCTCCCTCCTCCTTGATAACCCATATGGCTAACATGCCCACTTGCATCCTCTAACATCCCTCTGGATTGGGATTAACCTCACTCAGCCAAACGATTAGTTCCTTGTATCTATTTGGCGGTTAACATGTTGTGTGTGTTATGTTTATACCCTCCCACATCACATCTTATCCCTCCTTTTCTCTTTTTCTCTCGCTCGCCTACTTCTTTTTCCTGTCAGCCTTTCTGATGTACTGCCTCCAGCCATACCCCTCCCTCTCTGACTCGACCTCTTATTTTGTATGCCCATATCTAGTCCGTTTTTTGTCTCTATTCTTCAGTCCTTATTGTGCTTTCTTACTAAAAGTAAGTCTTTGTTTTTTTCTCCCAGCCTCTTATCCTCTCTTATCTCCTTTATTTCTCTTCCAGCTTCAACTGAACTATGTTGTGGTGTCTGTCTCTGTCTCACGTTCATATGAGTCAGTAACCTCACTTTGTTCATTCTGTTAATCCTCCTAGTCTTAACAAAGACAAATCCCCCCTTTTCTCTGCAGAGATCTTCAAATCTACTTCTTCTTCTGCACTCATCTTTCCCACAGCACCCATTCCTAATCCCACTTCCTATCCCTCTATTTCTACAGTGCACCTGCACTGTTTTTCCTCTCTCTTCCTCTTGTCATTTTCCAGTGTGTAACCTGTAATTAGTGTTGTCTGTCTGTGTCTTGACTTGTGTCACCTGCTATAGCTCAGCATGTCTTCTGCTCACCAGACTGTTACAACATATTGGCTAGGGATACTTTGTCTCCAACACCCAGTCCTCCCCCACCCTGTCCTCTTTCTTTTACTCTTTTGTTCATTCATTGTGTTGATTTTTGTGTCTGTTTTGTAAATATCACACTGTTACATGCTTGTAGTGACTAAGGTTTGGAACTAAGTGTGCATGTATGCGTGTGTGTGTGTGTGTGTGTGTGTGTGTGTGTGTGTGTGTGTGTGTGTGTGTGTGTGTGTGTGTGTGTGTGTGTGTGTGTGTGTGTGTGTGTGTGTGTGTGTGTGTGTGTGAGTGTGTGTGTGTGAGTGTAAGTCACTAAAATTCCCTTGTTACTCCCAAGTCTGGGGACATTATTAGTCACATTCAGATCTGGACTCTGGATAGTCTAGACCTGACACAAGACCTTGCAGCCTCACCTGTGGTGGGAAGCCATCACAGAGCTGAGGCTGGCTCTTTGTCTTCAGAAGCAGGATTCTCCTAGTGCTCCATTATCCTCTCTCTCAGTGTCCGTCCTGACTGTGTCTCTGCCCCCCCAGCAGGAGCCTGGGTAAACCTGGGAGCCAGACCCCAGATGAGGCAGGCCGCCTCGGGAACTCCTCCGTCACAGACCTGGCCAACTCTGTCACCACCAGCGACATTCACATGGTAAGGAAATCCGCTCCCTTCCTGTCTGTCTGTGTTAATGATTGTTCATCTGTACTCCTCTATGCATGTCTGGGTTTGCCCACCGCCACCCACTTGTAGCAGTATTTAGATTTGCAAGATGTCTTCAATGACAAAACGTGCTAATTACATGACATTTCCCAACCCAGCTTGGCTATCACAAAGGAGAAACTCAGTAGAATATGCTTTATTCAGCAAAAGCTGGTAATTACGCTGCGAACACAGTGCTGTGAGTGCTGGGTGGACAGGGCGCGGGTGGGGGATGGGCCTGTGTTATTATGTGGGTTGCACGTCTGCGTTATGGAGGTCCCGATGATGCTTAATGATGATACTTTCACTTTGAGGGGGAGCCAACAGGGCCTGTCAGTTGGATCAGACCTGCAGTTGGCCACGGTCTCTTTCCATCTCTGGTCTCTCACTTCACTATGTGGGTCGAAGACTTTCACTAGGCCTAGTTAATAACTATTAAAAATAAAATAAAATCCCTGAGGCACATTTTTTTTCCCCGGGGGGGTGGGGGGGGTCATTGTGATACTACCTATGCAGGTGTTTAGGAGTTTTATGTGCGTTTACAAAAGTGAGCTAAGTTCATTAATCCTGGTACCCAGAATCAAATCTTGTGTAAACTGGCCAGCCTTGTCAGTCTGTCACAAGAGATTGGTGTGTGTACATATTATGTTAATAATATGATTAATCTAGTGTTCTGACACTCACATGGTCTGGGGGTGGAGAGATGTGTATAGTGTAGGTGGGCTCAGTATATGGCTGTATTTTGTGGAGGTGGAGGTTCTGTATCTATGTGGGTTATGTGGGTTTCAGGCGAAGCGATTGGGCAACAAGTATAAATAAAAATGATGAAAAAACAGATTGACCCTGAAAAATTGTTGACAACTGTAGGTGGGACAGATTTCAGGAGAGAGCGGTCTGAAAGCCGGTGGGTGCATTCATGTGTCCATGTGTGTATGTCTGTGTGTGCATGTGTGTATGTCTGTGTGTGTTTCAAAGACAGACAGACATCAGACACCAAGAGAGTGAAGGAGGAGAGATGATCAGATTTAGAACGGAGAGGTAGAGCAACAGTGAGATGTGTGGGAGAGAATACAGAATGTGAGATTAAATTCCAGGAACTGCACCTTGGGCCAGGCCTCTGGTCCCTCTCTATCAGATAGCAGCCTTTTAACTGGATTTCCTTCCCTCCATCAGGGCCCAGCTCCAGTTAGGCAGGGGGTCTCTCTACTCACAGAATATCTCCTGCCTCTCATCTCCTGATATACCTTCTCCCCCATTGCTCCCTCCCTTATCGCTTAGTAAAGCCCAGACATATGACATAACATTATCTGAAAGTTAGGCTAGCATGATGGTGGCATTGCATGTGAGTTCCAGTGCTGTTTGACTGCCCCCTTGTGGATGAGAAACAAAGCTCCTTGTTCACCTTGGGTGTCCATGTCCCTGAGTGTTTGATCTGTGTGTTCCATGCTGGGAAAGGGTGGGGCTAGTAGGATGAGGGTTGTTGAGTGTACATAGGGAGAATCTCAATTGCGTAGTCCTCGCATCCTCTCTCTTTCTCCTCGCCTCCTTCTCAAAACCCATTGGATGAGAGTGCCAGAGGTCCATTACTCTGACCTTCTCCAATGTGTTTTGAGTAGGAGTCGAGGAGAGAGGACACAAGGAGTATGCAATTGCGATTCTACCATCGTATAGACTGGATAAATATTATAGTGCTCTGCTGCTGTTCTCTCCCAGCTCTCTCCAGGCTCAGAAGAGGACACAGAAGGGCCTGTGGTTGAGAAGCTGGGCCGGATTCAGTTCAGTGTGGGCTACAGCTTCCAGGACTCCACCCTGACCGTGAAGATCCTCACGGGCCAGGAGCTCCCCGCCAAGGACTTCTCTGGCACCTCAGACCCCTTCGTCAAACTCTACCTGCTGCCTGACAAGAAGCACAAGCTGGAGACCAAGGTCAAGAGGAAGAACCTCAACCCTCGCTGGAACGAGACCTTCCTGTTTGAAGGTCAGACTGTGAAATCACCGTGCACACAGAGGTTGCATACCTAATGGCGCCCTATTCCATATATAGTGCACTACTTTTGTCCAAAGCCCTATGGGTCCTGGTCAAAAGTAGTGCACTGCATAGGGAATAGGGTGCCATTTGTGACAAACCTGGTCAAAAGTAGTGCGCTGCATAGGGAATAGGGTGCCATTTGGGACACACGGATACACTCGCGGGGTGGCATGTAGCCTAGTGGTTAGAGTGCTGGGTCACTAACCAAAAGGTTGCTGGATTGAATCCCTGAGCTGACAAGATAAAAACCTGTTGTTCTGCCCCTGAACAAGGCAGTTAACCCACTGTTCCCTGGTAGACCGTCATTGTAAATAAGAATTTGTTCTTAACTGATGTGCCAAGTTAAATAAAGGTTAAATAAACATTTTTTAAAGCTACAGTACAACTACTGCACATGATAAAAAACACATCTATACACATAACCAGACTTTATGGCTATTGGTCATCCTGTATAAAGTCTTAAATCTCTGTCCAGCACATATCAGCCTCTTATCTGTCTGTATATGTATCTGTCTGTTCCCCCCAGGGTTCCCCTATGAGAAGGTGATCCAGAGGACCCTCTATATGCAGGTGCTGGATTACGATCGTTTCAGCAGGAACGACCCCATCGGGGAGGTGTCCATTCCCCTTAACAAGGTGGACCTGGGCAACCAGCAGACCTACTGGAAGGAGCTGAAGCCCTGCAGCGACGGCAGCGTGAGTAAAGTACACACACAGACTAGGACAGTTGCAGAGGGACAGGGGAGGGGTGGAGAGAGGGAACAAGGAAAAGGAGGGATGACTGGGAGAGAGAAGGGGGTAGAGGGGATGGAGGGAGTGAGAGGGTTGGTGAGTGGTGATGTCATTGTGTTTCTCAGGGGAGTCGAGGAGACCTGCTGGTGTCACTGTGCTACAACCCTCAAGCCAACACCATCACTGTGACCATCATCAAAGCCCGCAACCTCAAAGCCATGGACATTGGAGGCACCTCCGGTACAGTACATACAGTACTCTGTCATCACCTGTTTCCTGTGCTGCAGTCTGTCTACCTTAACATGTGTCAATGTGGTTTCAGTATTTCTCCATTCTTGACATCCCAAATGGCACCCTATTCCCTAAATAGTGCACTACTTTCTATGAGCCCTGGTCAAAATAAGTGTACTGCATTGGGATTAGGGTGCCATTTGGGATGTAACCTCTGTGTTTAAGTGATGTAACCTCTGTGTTTAAGTGATGTGTCTCCCCCGTCAGATCCCTATGTGAAGCTGTGGCTGATGCACAAGGACAAGCGTGTGGAGAAGAAGAAGACGGTGACAATGAAGTGCTGTCTGAACCCCGTGTTCAACGAGTCCTTCCCCTTCGACGTCCCCGCCCACGTGCTCCGAGAGACCACCATCATCATCACCGTCATGGACAAGGACAAGCTCAGTCGCAACGACGTCATCGGCAAGGTACCGCCCCCTCGTAACGCCCAGACCACCAGCCACTTACATCACCAATCCACACTGACCCCTGCTGGCACATACTGAGACACACACACACACATGCGCACACATACATACACACACACACACACACACTCACTCACACACAATGATCCTGCTCTCACACACACTAACACAACGACACATTAACAGTCACTGTCTCAAGATTGCTCTTACATACTGACACAGTGAGATTGATATCCATTGATTGTGTGGTTCGTTTGTGGCACGCAGAGGCACTATCCCATTGATTTTCTGACACACTGTAACCCTCATACAGGCTTCCTTACTATGGATCCAGTGTCTGATAGTGACCCTTCAGTAAACCAAACACGCCTCATCACAGGCGCTGGCCCTTTCACCCACAGTCTAATCACCAGCAGTAAAACACAGCTGCGGCTTGCTTGGGAGCCTCCATCTCTCTGTCTAAACATAAGTCTCATTCTCACACAAATCTTTCCCCCTGTTTCCCCTGCTCTGAAAATTGCTGAGAGTAAAACAGCTGTTTCATCTTAATGACTCTCCTCAGCTCCCGATATGAATTAAGTTCAGATTAGGGTGATTGGCAAGCTTTATGGTAACAGCAGGGACACTCCAGACTTCAGAGAGTTTAGTTTACCTCTCTCTGTTTGAGTATGAGTAATATCGATCTCTGTGACGTCAGATATCCTGCTCATCCATCTCACCCCCTCGCTCTCTTTCACTCCATCTCTCTCTCCTCCTCCCTTCATCCCCTTCTCTTCCTCTCTTTCTTCCCACCCTCCCTCTTGCTCTCTCTCTCAGATCTATCTCTCGTGGAAGAGTGGTCCGGCGGAGGTGAAGCACTGGAAGGACATGATGGGTAAACCTCGTAATGCCGTGCAGCAGTGGCATGCCCTCAAGGCCTGATACTGTAGGTCCAGTCACATCCACCCAGACCACCCCAGCCCCCTGCCCTGCCCTCCCACTCTATCGTTATGCACAAGGCTGACTCACTGCAGAACATGGGTACAAATAGCCATCCAACGCATCCACCCTCTCCTCCTGCCTGTCTTCTCTCAGATCCCTAATGAACTTCTCCTTCCTCTACTCCCCTCTGTTAAGCCGGGTCCTTTCTGAGTCTTGTTGCTTTTAAGTTTCCTCTCAACCGTTGTTTTTTCTCCTTGGTCCACCTTTACTCTGTTTTACTCTGGAGCAGCACACTCTGCCAGCCCTAGGGTGAGCCCCAGGAATCCAGTTCCTCCATTCATCCTGTGTCTCTCCATCGTGGCAGTGAGGGGAGGCTTCTTCTCTCCCTAATCACTGCTCTCTCTGTCGTCAGAAGCGATCTGGTTGGATGTTCATTATTGTTTTTTGCTTCCCACATTGACCCTTTGGTCCGCTCTCTTCTGCAAACACACAGAGAATATAACAGGAAGGATCGATAGAGAGAGAGAGGCAAACCAATGGAATAGAAGAGGGATGGACTGTCTGGATGATAATGGAATTAGACGTGACACTGTCACTCCACCCCGTTCATCACCTCTGATCTCTTTCTCTCCCACCACTGTAGTGATTCTTCCATGGCTGGACCCCCTTGTTGTCTGTGCGTGCTGTGGGTGATGTGTTGTAACTCCAAATGAAGTTCTAGATGAAAAAAGGAGAAAATGACTGATCATTTACACTGGTCCATGGGGGAAATGTAAAAAGACGTTCCTATTTTCCAGAGAGAAAAAAAAAGAATAATGACAGAAAAAGAGTAAAGTCATCAATGTTGTGTTTTGTTTTTAAAAAGCCTAAAGAGACCAATCAAAATGTTCTTCCACAGACAGTAAATAGAAGCAAAAAGACAGCTATTATTCTGTCGTATTCTCTCTGTGTGTGTGTGTGTGTGTGTGTGTGTGTGTGTGTGTGTGTGTGTGTGTGTGTGTGTGTGTGTGTGTGTGTGTGTGTGTGTGTGTGTGTGTGTGTGTGTGTGTGTGTGTGTGTGTGTGTGTGTGTGTGTGTGTGTGTGAAAGTAATGGGCTTGCACTGCTATCAAATGAATAACGACAATATTACTGATAATAATGATGACAATAATAATCATCAGTATTCTACTGGATATGTTTGAAGACTTGGAGAGGTCACAGCAGCTGAGCAGTGACAGAGAGAGAGGGGTACAGTCTGTAGGGTAGTGCCTGCTACCTGGTGTGGAACCGTAAGCAGAGGAGGAACTTGACATGAACCACCAGTCTTCATCTGAGGTGCTTTCTCTCAGTTGCATCATCCACTGCAGATAACCATAAATAAATGCCCCTCTCCCAACCAAGTCAGTTTAGTTTATAATGGAGCACTAAGCCAAATGATCTTGTCCCCATCAAGGTTTATAACGTTACCTGTTTGTCTCTGTCAGTAATTTTCTGTAATTCTGCCTGTCTATTGGAATGTGTGTCTGTTACGTCAGTTAGTCTGTTCCATTACTGGCCAGACCCCCTCTGCTCTGTCCTGCTCCTGATGTTAGATAGTTAGGGTGTTAGTATGTCTTCAGGACCACGGCTGTTCCATTACTGGCCAGACCCCCTCTGCTCTGTCCTGCTCCTGATGTTAGATAGTTAGGGTGTTAGTATGTCTTCAGGACCACGGCTGTTCCATTACTGGCCAGACCCCCTCTGCTCTGTCCTGCTCCTGATGTTAGATAGTAAGGGTGTTAGTACGTCTTCAGGACCACGGCTGTTCCATTACTGGCCAGACCCCCTTTGCTCTGTCCTGCTCCTGATGTTAGATAGTAAGGGTGTTAGTATGTCTTCAGGACCACGGCTGTTCCATTACTGGCCAGACCCCTCTGCTCTGTCCTGCTCCTGATGTTAGATAGTTAGGGTGTTAGTATGTCTTCAGGACCACGGCTGTTCCATTACTGGCCAGACCCCTCTGCTCTGTCCTGCTCCTGATGTTAGATAGTAAGGGTGTTAGTATGTCTTCAGGACCACGGCTGTTCCATTACTGGCCAGACCCCCTCTGCTCTGTCCTGCTCCTGATGTTAGATAGTAAGGGTGTTAGTATGTCTTCAGGACCACGGCTGTTCCATTACTGGCCAGACCCCTCTGCTCTGTCCTGCTCCTGATGTTAGATAGTAAGGGTGTTAGTATGTCTTCAGGACCACGGCTGTTCCATTACGGACCAAACCCCCTCTGCTCTGTCCTGCTCCTGATGTTAGATAGTTAGGGTGTTAGTGGGTCTTCAGGACCACGGCTGTTCCATTACTGGCCAGACCCCCTCTGCTCTGTCCTGCTCCTGATGTTAGATAGTTAGGGTGTTAGTATGTCTTCAGGACCACGGCTGTTCCATTACTGGCCAGACCCCCTCTGCTCTGTCCTGCTCCTGATGTTAGATAGTAAGGGTGTTAGTATGTCTTCAGGACCACGGCTGTTCCATTACTGGCCAGACCCCCTCTGCTCTGTCCTGTTCCTGATGTTAGATAGTAAGGGTGTTAGTATGTCTTCAGGACCACGGCTGTTCCATTACTGGCCAGACCCCCTCTGCTCTGTCCTGTTCCTGATGTTAGATAGTTAGGGTGTTAGTATGTCTTCAGGACCACGGCTGTTCCATTACTGGCCAGACCCCCTCTGCTCTGTCCTGCTCCTGATGTTAGATAGTAAGGGTGTTAGTATGTCTTCAGGACCACGGCTGTTCCATTACTGGCCAGACCCCCTCTGCTCTGTCCTGCTCCTGATGTTAGATAGTAAGGGTGTTAGTATGTCTTCAGGACCACGGCTGTTCCATTACGGACCAAACCCCCTCTGCTCTGTCCTGCTCCTGATGTTAGATAGTTAGGGTGTTAGTGGGTCTTCAGGACCACGGCTGTTCCATTACTGGCCAGACCCCCTCTGCTCTGTCCTGCTCCTGATGTTAGATAGTTAGGGTGTTAGTATGTCTTCAGGACCACGGCTGTTCCATTACTGGCCAGACCCCCTCTGCTCTGTCCTGCTCCTGATGTTAGATAGTAAGGGTGTTAGTATGTCTTCAGGACCACGGCTGTTCCATTACTGGCCAGACCCCTCTGCTCTGTCCTGCTCCTGATGTTAGATAGTAAGGGTGTTAGTATGTCTTCAGGACCACGGCTGTTCCATTACTGGCCAGACCCCCTCTGCTCTGTCCTGCTCCTGATGTTAGATAGTAAGGGTGTTAGTATGTCTTCAGGACCACGGCTGTTCCATTACTGGCCAGACCCCCTCTGCTCTGTCCTGCTCCTGATGTTAGATAGTAAGGGTGTTAGTGGGTCTTCAGGACCACGGCTGTTCCATTACTGGCCAGACCCCCTCTGCTCTGTCCTGCTCCTGATGTTAGATAGTAAGGGTGTTAGTATGTCTTCAGGACCACGGCTGTTCCATTACAAACCAAACCCCCTCTGCTCTGTCCAGCTCCTGATGTTAGATAGTAAGGGTGTTAGTATGTCTTCAGGACCACGGCTGTTCCATTACTGGCCAGAGCCCCTCTGCTCTGTCCTGCTCCCGATGTTAGATAGTTAGGGTGTTAGTATGTCTTCAGGACCACGGCTGTTCCATTACTGGCCAGACCCCCTCTGCTCTGTCCTGCTCCTGATGTTAGATAGTTAGGGTGTTAGTGGGTCTTCATGACCACGGCTGTTCCATTACTGGCCAGACCACCTCTGCTCTGTCCTGCTCCTTATGTTAGATAGTTAGGGTGTTCGTGGGTCTTCAGGACCAGGCTGTTCCATTACTGGCCAGACCCCCTCTGCTCTGTACTGCTCCTGATGTCATCCTGGTGTGACCTGTTCCAAGCTTAAGTCTCTCTCTCATCACACAATGGGCTGAAGGATAGCTACAAAAGTAATAATATCAACTAAACCTATTTTCTGTTTACATGTGACTGTTTATTTGTGTCTACTGAATGTGTGTGTGTGTGTTTGCAATATGTGTATGAGTGTGTCAACATCTGACTGTAAGTTTGTGTGTTTGTATTTACGGTGTATGTATGTGTGCTCGTTGTTCACTTTTGCCATTTTCATTTTCTTAATATCGAATCTGTTTTTTTGGCTGTTTTTATTCTGTATAAAGTAATTTAGATGTTCTTCAGTTAATTATTTATGTTGTCGCTGATCGCTAAGAAGAAGACGCTAATGATTACTGGGATGTTGGTACGTGACAAAGGGCATGTGTCTACTTTCTATTTGTTGGGGTTTTATGAGTTGGTTGGGGAGGGGGCCATAGACATTCGAGAGTCTTGAGTGAAGAGAGAAGGAAAGACAAGGGAGAGGGGAGCTCATTACATCTGACAATACCACATACAGCATATTCTATTCTAGCCCTCTTCTGTTGGGCAGAGGGACTGTTCACTCAGGCCTGTGTGCATTAGGAGCCTTGTGTTCTGGTTTATCATTTAATAGGTGGCTTACAGAACCACAACACGCTGTCCCTCTGCTCTAGGTCTGGCCCAACACGCTGTCCCTCCGCTCTAGGTATGGCCCAACACGCTGTCCCTCCGCTCGAGGTCTGGCCCAACACGCTATCCCTCCGCTCTAGGTCTGGCCAAACACGCTGTCCCTCCGCTCTAGATCTGGCCCAACACGCTGTCCCTCCCCTCTAGGTCTGGTCCAACACACTGTCCCTCCCCTCCAGGTCTGGCCCAACACGCTGTCCCTCCGCTCTAGGTCTGGCCCAACACGCTGCCCCTCCCCTCTAGGTCTGGCCCAACACGCTGTCCCTCCGCTCTAGGTCTGGCCCAGCACGCTGTCCCTCCCCTCTAGGTCTGGCCCAACACACTGTCCCTCCCCTCTAGGTCTGGCCCAACACACTGTCCCTCCCCTCTAGGTCTGGCCCAAACACGCTGTCCCTCCGCTCTAGGTCTGGTCCAACACGCTATCCCTCCGCTCGAGGTCTGGTCCAACACACTGTCCCTCCCCACTAGGTCTGGCCCAACACACTGTCCCTCCGCTCTAGGTCTGGTCCAACACGCTGTCCCTCCCCTCTATGTCTGGCCCAACACACTGTCCCTTCCCTCTAGGTCTGGTCCAGCACGCTGTCCCTCCCCTCTAGGTCTGGTCCAGCACGCTGTCCCTCCCCTCTAGGTCTGGCCCAGCACGCTGTCCCTCCCCTCTAGGTCTGGCCCAGCACGCTGTCCCTCCCCTCTAGGTCTGGCCCAACACGCTGTCCCTCCCCTCTAGGTCTGGCCCAACACTCTGTCCCTCCCCTCTAGGTCTGGCCCAACACGCTGTCCCTCCCCTCTAGGTCTGGTCCAACACGCTGTCCCTCCCCTCTAGGTCTGGCCCAACACACTGTCCCTTTCCTCTAGGTCTGGTCCAGCACGCTGTCCCTCCCCTCTAGGTCTGGTCCAGCACGCTGTCCCTCCCCTCTAGGTCTGGTCCAACACGCTGTCCCTCCCCTCTAGGTCTAGCCCAACACGCTGTCCCTCCCCTCTAGGTCTAGCCCAACACGCTGTACCTCCGCTCTAGGTCTGGCCCAACACACTGTCCCTCCTCTCTAGGTCTGGCCCAACACGCTGTCCCTCCCCTCTAGGTCTAGCCCAACACGCTGTCCCTCCGCTCTAGGTCTGGCCCAACACACTGTCCCTCCCCTCTAGGTCTGGCCCAACACACTGTCCCTCCCCTCTAGGTCTGGCCCAACACGCTGTCCCTCCCCTCTAGGTCTGGGCCAACACTCTGTCCCTCCCCTCTAGGTCTGGCCCAACACGCTGTCCCTCCCCTCTAGGTCTGGTCCAACACGCTGTCCCTCCCCTCTAGGTCTAGCCCAACACGCTGTCCCTCCCCTCTAGGTCTAGCCCAACACGCTGTCCCTCCCCTCTAGGTCTGGTCCAACATGCTGTCCCTCCCCTCTAGGTCTGGCCCAACACTCTGTCCCTCCCCTCTAGGTCTAGCCCAACACGCTGTCCATCCCCTCTAGGTCTAGCCCAACACACTGTCCCTCCCCTCTAGGTCTAGCCCAACACGCTGTACCTCCGCTCTAGGTCTGGCCCAACACACTGTCCCTCCCCTCTAGGTCTGGCCCAACACGCTGTCCCTCCCCTCTAGGTCTGGTCCAACACGCTGTCCCTCCGCTCTAGGTCTGGCCCAGCACGCTGTCCCTCCCCTCTAGGTCTGGTCCAACACGCTGTCCCTCCCCTCTAGGTCTGGCCCAACACTCTGTCCCTCCCCTCTAGGTCTGGTCCAACACTCTGTCCCTTCCCTCTAGGTCTGGCCCAACACGCTGTCCCTCCCCTCTAGGTCTGGTCCAACACGCTGTCCCTCCCCTCTAGGTCTAGCCCAACACGCTGTCCCTCCCCTCTAGGTCTGGTCCAACATGCTGTCCCTCCCCTCTAGGTCTGGCCCAACACTCTGTCCCTCCCCTCTAGGTCAAGCCCAACACGCTGTCCCTCCCCTCTAGGTCTAGCCCAACACGCTGTACCTCCGCTCTAGGTCTGGCCCAACACACTGTCCCTCCCCTCTAGGTCTGGCCCAACACGCTGTCCCTCCCCTCTAGGTCTGGTCCAACACGCTGTCCCTCCCCTCTAGGTCTGGCCCAACATGCTGTCCTCCCCTCTAGGTCTGGTCCAACACGCTGTCCCTCCGCTCTAGGTCTGGCCCAGCACGCTGTCCCTCCCTTCTAGGTCTGGTCCAACACGCTGTCCCTCCCCTCTAGGTCTGGCCCAACACTCTGTCCCTCCCCTCTAATTCTAGCCCAACACGCTGTCTCTCCCTCTAGGTCTAGCCCAACACGCTGTCCCTCCCCTCTAGGTCTAGCCCAACACACTGTCCCGCTCCTCTAGGTCTAGCCCAACACGCTGTCCCTCCCCTCTAGGTCTAGCCCAACACACTGTCCCTCCGCTCTAGGTCTGGTCCAAAACACTGTCCCTCCCCTGTAGGTCTGGTCCAACACACTGTCCCTCCCCTCTAGGTCTGGTCCAACACGCTATCTCTCCCCTCTAGGTCTAGCCCAACACGCTGTCCCTCCCCTCTAGGTCTAGCCCAACACACTGTCCCTCCCCTGTAGGTCTGGTCCAACACGCTGTACCTCCGCTCTAGGTCTGGCCCAACACACTGTCCCTCCCCTCTAGGTCTGGCCCAACACGCTGTCCCTCCCCTCTAGGTCTGGTCCAACACGCTGTCCCTCCGCTCTAGGTCTGGCCCAACACACTGTCCCTCCCCTCTAGGTCTGGCCCAACACACTGTCCCTCCCCTCTAGGTCTGGCCCAACACGCTGTCCCTCCCCTCTAGGTCTGGGCAAACACTCTGTCCCTCCCCTCTAGGTCTGGCCCAACACGCTGTCCCTCCCCTCTAGGTCTGGTCCAACACGCTGTCCCTCCCCTCTAGGTCTAGCCCAACACGCTGTCCCTCCCCTCTAGGTCTAGCCCAACACGCTGTCCCTCCCCTCTAGGTCTGGTCCAACACGCTGTCCCTCCCCTCTAGGTCTGGCCCAACACTCTGTCCCTCCCCTCTAGGTCTAGCCCAACACGCTGTCCCTCCCCTCTAGGTCTGGCCCAACACACTGTCCCTCCCCTCTAGGTCTAGCCCAACACGCTGTACCTCCGCTCTAGGTCTGGCCCAACACACTGTCCCTCCCCTCTAGGTCTCGCCCAACACGCTGTCCCTCCCTCTAGGTCTCGCCCAACACGCTGTCCCTCCCCTCTAGGTCTGGTCCAACACGCTGTCCCTCCCCTCTAGGTCTGGCCCAACACTCTGTCCCTCCCCTCTAGGTCTAGCCCAACACGCTGTCCATCCCCTCTAGGTCTGGCCCAACACTCTGTCCCTCCCCTCTAGGTCTAGCCCAACACGCTGTCCCTCCCCTCTAGGTCTAGCCCAACACGCTGTCCCTCCCTCTAGGTCTGGTCCAACACGCTGTCCCTCCCCCCTCTAGCTGTCTGGCCCAACACGCTGTCCCTCCCCTCTAGGTCTGGCCCAACACGCTGTCCCTCCCCTCTAGGTCTGGCCCAACACGCTGTCCCTAGCCCAACCCCTCTAGGTCTGGCCCAACACACTGTCCCTCCCCTCTAGGTCTGGTCCAACATGCTGTCCCTCCCCTCTAGGTCTGGCCCAACACACTGTCCCTCCCCTCTAGGTCTGGTCCAACATGCTGTCCCTCCCCTCTAGGTCTGGTCCAACACGCTGTCCCTCCCCTCTAGGTCTGGCCCAACACTCTGTCCCTCCCCTCTAGGTCTAGCCCAACACGCTGTCCCTCCCCTCTAGGTCTGGTCCAACACGCTGTCCCTCCCCTCTAGGTCTGGCCCAACACTCTGTCCCTCCCCTCTAGGTCTAGCCCAACACGCTGTCCCTCCCCTCTAGGTCTAGCCCAACACACTGTCCCTCCCCTCTAGGTCTGGCCCAACACGCTGTCCCTCCCCTCTAGGTCTGGTCCAAAACACTGTCCCTCCCCTGTAGGTCTGGTCCAACACACTGTCCCTCCCCTCTAGGTCTGGTCCAACACGCTATCTCTCCCCTCTAGGTCTAGCCCAACACGCTGTCCCTCCCCTCTAGGTCTAGCCCAACACACTGTCCCTCCCCTCTAGGTCTGGTCCAACACGCTGTACCTCCGCTCTAGGTCTGGCCCAACACACTGTCCCTCCCCTCTAGGTCTGGCCCAACACGCTGTCCCTCCCCTCTAGGTCTGGTCCAACACGCTGTCCCTCCGCTCTAGGTCTGGCCCAACACACTGTCCCTCCCCTCTAGGTCTGGCCCAACACACTGTCCCTCCCCTCTAGGTCTGGCCCAACACGCTGTCCCTCCCCTCTAGGTCTGGGCAAACACTCTGTCCCTCCCCTCTAGGTCTGGCCCAACACGCTGTCCCTCCCCTCTAGGTCTGGTCCAACACGCTGTCCCTCCCTCTAGGTCTAGCCCAACACGCTGTCCCTCCCCTCTAGGTCTAGCCCAACACGCTGTCCCTCCCCTCTAGGTCTGGTCCAACACGCTGTCCCTCCCCTCTAGGTCTGGCCCAACACTCTGTCCCTCCCCTCTAGGTCTAGCCCAACACGCTGTCCCTCCCCTCTAGGTCTGGCCCAACACACTGTCCCTCCCCTCTAGGTCTAGCCCAACACGCTGTACCTCCGCTCTAGGTCTGGCCCAACACACTGTCCCTCCCCTCTAGGTCTCGCCCAACACGCTGTCCCTCCCCTCTAGGTCTCGCCCAACACGCTGTCCCTCCCCTCTAGGTCTGGTCCAACACGCTGTCCCTCCCCTCTAGGTCTGGCCCAACACTCTGTCCCTCCCCTCTAGGTCTAGCCCAACACGCTGTCCATCCCCTCTAGGTCTGGCCCAACACTCTGTCCCTCCCCTCTAGGTCTAGCCCAACACGCTGTCCCTCCCCTCTAGGTCTAGCCCAACACGCTGTCCCTCCCCTCTAGGTCTGGTCCAACACGCTGTCCCTCCCCTCTAGGTCTGGCCCAACACGCTGTCCCTCCCCTCTAGGTCTAGCCCAACACGCTGTCCCTCCCTCTAGGTCTGGCCCAACACGCTGTCCCTCCCCTCTAGGTCTAGCCCAACACGCTGTCCCTCCCCTCTAGGTCTGGCCCAACACACTGTCCCTCCCCTCTAGGTCTGGTCCAACATGCTGTCCCTCCCTCTAGGTCTGGCCCAACACACTGTCCCTCCCTCTAGGTCTGGTCCAACATGCTGTCCCTCCCCTCTAGGTCTGGTCCAACACGCTGTCCCTCCCCTCTAGGTCTGGCCCAACACTCTGTCCCTCCCCTCTAGGTCTAGCCCAACACGCTGTCCCTCCCCTCTAGGTCTGGTCCAACACGCTGTCCCTCCCCTCTAGGTCTGGCCCAACACTCTGTCCCTCCCCTCTAGGTCTAGCCCAACACGCTGTCCCTCCCCTCTAGGTCTAGCCCAACACACTGTCCCTCCCCTCTAGGTCTGGCCCAACACGCTGTCCCTCCCCTCTAGGTCTGGTCCAACACGCTGTCCCTCCCCTCTAGGTCTGGTCCAACACGCTGTCCCTCCCCTCTAGGTCTGGTCCAACACACTGTCCCTCCCCTCTAGGTCTGGCCCAACACGCTGTCCCTCCCCTCTAGGTCTGGTCCAACACACTGTCCCTCCCCTCTAGGTCTAGCCCAACACGCTGTCCCTCCCCTCTAGGTCTGGCCCAACACGCTGTCCCTCCCCTCTAGGTCTGGCCCAACACGCTGTCCCTCCCCTCTAGGTCTGGTCCAACACGCTGTCCCTCCCCTCTAGGTCTGGCCCAACACGCTGTCCCTCCCCTCTAGGTCTAGCCCAACACGCTGTCCCTCCCCTCTAGGTCTAGCCCAACACACTGTCCCTCCCCTCTAGGTCTGGCCCAACACGCTGTCCCTCCCCTCTAGGTCTGGTCCAACACAATGTCCCTCCCCTCTAGGTCTGGCCCAACACGCTGTCCCTCCCCTCTAGGTCTGGTCCAACACGCTGTCCCTCCCCTCTAGGTCTGGTCCAACACGCTGTCCCTCCCCTCTAGGTCTGGCCCAACACACTGTCCCTCCCCTCTAGGTCTGGTCCAACATGCTGTCCCTCCCCTCTAGGTCTGGCCCAACACGCTGTCCCTCCCCTCTAGGTCTAGCCCAACACGCTGTCCCTCCCCTCTAGGTCTGGCCCAACACGCTGTCCCTCCCCTCTAGGTCTAGCCCAACACGCTGTCCCTCCCCTCTAGGTCTGGCCCAACACACTGTCCCTCCCCTCTAGGTCTGGTCCAACATGCTGTCCCTCCCCTCTAGGTCTGGCCCAACACACTGTCCCTCCCCTCTAGGTCTGGTCCAACATGCTGTCCCTCCCCTCTAGGTCTGGTCCAACACGCTGTCCCTCCCCTCTAGGTCTGGCCCAACACTCTGTCCCTCCCCTCTAGGTCTAGCCCAACACGCTGTCCCTCCCCTCTAGGTCTGGTCCAACACGCTGTCCCTCCCCTCTAGGTCTGGCCCAACACTCTGTCCCTCCCCTCTAGGTCTAGCCCAACACGCTGTCCCTCCCCTCTAGGTCTAGCCCAACACACTGTCCCTCCCTCTAGGTCTGGCCCAACACGCTGTCCCTCCCCTCTAGGTCTGGTCCAACACGCTGTCCCTCCCCTCTAGGTCTGGTCCAACACGCTGTCCCTCCCCTCTAGGTCTGGTCCAACACACTGTCCCTCCCCTCTAGGTCTAGCCCAACACGCTGTACCTCCGCTCTAGGTCTGGCCCAACACACTGTCCCTCCCCTCTAGGTCTGGCCCAACACGCTGTCCCTCCCCTCTAGGTCTGGTCCAACACGCTGTCCCTCCGCTCTAGGTCTGGCCCAGCACGCTGTCCCTCCCCTCTAGGTCTGGTCCAACACGCTGTCCCTCCCCTCTAGGTCTGGCCCAACACTCTGTCCCTCCCCTCTAGGTCTGGTCCAACACTCTGTCCCTTCCCTCTAGGTCTGGCCCAACACGCTGTCCCTCCCTCTAGGTCTGGTCCAACACGCTGTCCCTCCCTCTAGGTCTAGCCCAACACGCTGTCCCTCCCCTCTAGGTCTGGTCCAACATGCTGTCCCTCCCCTCTAGGTCTGGCCCAACACTCTGTCCCTCCCTCTAGGTCAAGCCCAACACGCTGTCCCTCCCCTCTAGGTCTAGCCCAACACGCTGTACCTCCGCTCTAGGTCTGGCCCAACACACTGTCCCTCCCCTCTAGGTCTGGCCCAACACGCTGTCCCTCCCCTCTAGGTCTGGTCCAACACGCTGTCCCTCCCCTCTAGGTCTGGCCCAACATGCTGTCCCTCCCCTCTAGGTCTGGTCCAACACGCTGTCCCTCCGCTCTAGGTCTGGCCCAGCACGCTGTCCCTCCCTTCTAGGTCTGGTCCAACACGCTGTCCCTCCCCTCTAGGTCTGGCCCAACACTCTGTCCCTCCCCTCTAATTCTAGCCCAACACGCTGTCTCTCCCCTCTAGGTCTAGCCCAACACGCTGTCCCTCCCCTCTAGGTCTAGCCCAACACACTGTCCCGCTCCTCTAGGTCTAGCCCAACACGCTGTCCCTCCCCTCTAGGTCTAGCCCAACACACTGTCCCTCCGCTCTAGGTCTGGTCCAAAACACTGTCCCTCCCCTGTAGGTCTGGTCCAACACACTGTCCCTCCCCTCTAGGTCTGGTCCAACACGCTATCTCTCCCCTCTAGGTCTAGCCCAACACGCTGTCCCTCCCTCTAGGTCTAGCCCAACACACTGTCCCTCCCCTCTAGGTCTGGTCCAACACGCTGTCCCTCCGCTCTAGGTCTGGCCCAACACACTGTCCCTCCCCTCTAGGTCTGGCCCAACACGCTGTCCCTCCCCTCTAGGTCTGGTCCAACACGCTGTCCCTCCGCTCTAGGTCTGGCCCAACACACTGTCCCTCCCCTCTAGGTCTGGCCCAACACACTGTCCCTCCCTCTAGGTCTGGCCCAACACGCTGTCCCTCCCCTCTAGGTCTGGGCAAACACTCTGTCCCTCCCCTCTAGGTCTGGCCCAACACGCTGTCCCTCCCCTCTAGGTCTGGTCCAACACGCTGTCCCTCCCCTCTAGGTCTAGCCCAACACGCTGTCCCTCCCCTCTAGGTCTAGCCCAACACGCTGTCCCTCCCCTCTAGGTCTGGTCCAACACGCTGTCCCTCCCCTCTAGGTCTGGCCCAACACTCTGTCCCTCCCCTCTAGGTCTAGCCCAACACGCTGTCCCTCCCCTCTAGGTCTGGCCCAACACACTGTCCCTCCCCTCTAGGTCTAGCCCAACACGCTGTACCTCCGCTCTAGGTCTGGCCCAACACACTGTCCCTCCCTCTAGGTCTCGCCCAACACGCTGTCCCTCCCTCTAGGTCTCGCCCAACACGCTGTCCCTCCCTCTAGGTCTGGTCCAACACGCTGTCCCTCCCTCTAGGTCTGGCCCAACACTCTGTCCCTCCCCTCTAGGTCTAGCCCAACACGCTGTCCATCCCCTCTAGGTCTGGCCCAACACTCTGTCCCTCCCCTCTAGGTCTAGCCCAACACGCTGTCCCTCCCCTCTAGGTCTAGCCCAACACGCTGTCCCTCCCCTCTAGGTCTGGTCCAACACGCTGTCCCTCCCCTCTAGGTCTGGCCCAACACTCTGTCCCTCCCCTCTAGGTCTAGCCCAACACGCTGTCCCTCCCCTCTAGGTCTAGCCCAACACACTGTCCCTCCCCTCTAGGTCTGGCCCAACACGCTGTCCCTCCCCTCTAGGTCTGGTCCAACACGCTGTCCCTCCCCTCTAGGTCTGGTCCAACACGCTGTCCCTCCCCTCTAGGTCTGGTCCAACACACTGTCCCTCCCCTCTAGGTCTGGCCCAACACGCTGTCCCTCCCCTCTAGGTCTGGTCCAACACACTGTCCCTCCCTCTAGGTCTAGCCCAACACGCTGTCCCTCCCCTCTAGGTCTGGCCCAACACGCTGTCCCTCCCCTCTAGGTCTGGCCCAACACGCTGTCCCTCCCCTCTAGGTCTGGTCCAACACGCTGTCCCTCCCCTCTAGGTCTGGCCCAACACGCTGTCCCTCCCCTCTAGGTCTAGCCCAACACGCTGTCCCTCCCCTCTAGGTCTAGCCCAACACACTGTCCCTCCCCTCTAGGTCTGGCCCAACACGCTGTCCCTCCCCTCTAGGTCTGGTCCAACACAATGTCCCTCCCCTCTAGGTCTGGCCCAACACGCTGTCCCTCCCCTCTAGGTCTGGTCCAACACGCTGTCCCTCCCCTCTAGGTCTGGTCCAACACGCTGTCCCTCCCCTCTAGGTCTGGCCCAACACACTGTCCCTCCCCTCTAGGTCTGGTCCAACATGCTGTCCCTCCCCTCTAGGTCTGGCCCAACACGCTGTCCCTCCCCTCTAGGTCTGGCCCAACACGCTGTCCCTCCCCTCTAGGTCTGGCCCAACACGCTGTCCCTCCCCTCTAGGTCTAGCCCAACACGCTGTCCCTCCCCTCTAGGTCTGGCCCAACACACTGTCCCTCCCTCTAGGTCTGGTCCAACATGCTGTCCCTCCCCTCTAGGTCTGGCCCAACACACTGTCCCTCCCCTCTAGGTCTGGTCCAACATGCTGTCCCTCCCCTCTAGGTCTGGTCCAACACGCTGTCCCTCCCCTCTAGGTCTGGCCCAACACTCTGTCCCTCCCCTCTAGGTCTAGCCCAACACGCTGTCCCTCCCCTCTAGGTCTGGTCCAACACGCTGTCCCTCCCCTCTAGGTCTGGCCCAACACTCTGTCCCTCCCCTCTAGGTCTAGCCCAACACGCTGTCCCTCCCCTCTAGGTCTAGCCCAACACACTGTCCCTCCCCTCTAGGTCTGGCCCAACACGCTGTCCCTCCCCTCTAGGTCTGGTCCAACACGCTGTCCCTCCCCTCTAGGTCTGGTCCAACACGCTGTCCCTCCCCTCTAGGTCTGGTCCAACACACTGTCCCTCCCCTCTAGGTCTGGCCCAACACGCTGTCCCTCCCCTCTAGGTCTTGTCCAACACACTGTCCCTCCCCTCTAGGTCTAGCCCAACACGCTGTCCCTCCCCTCTAGGTCTGGCCCAACACGCTGTCCCTCCCCTCTAGGTCTGGCCCAACACGCTGTCCCTCCCCTCTAGGTCTGGTCCAACACGCTGTCCCTCCCCTCTAGGTCTGGCCCAACACGCTGTCCCTCCCCTCTAGGTCTAGCCCAACACGCTGTCCCTCCCCTCTAGGTCTAGCCCAACACACTGTCCCTCCCCTCTAGGTCTGGCCCAACACGCTGTCCCTCCCCTCTAGGTCTGGTCCAACACAATGTCCCTCCCCTCTAGGTCTGGCCCAACACGCTGTCCCTCCCCTCTAGGTCTGGTCCAACACGCTGTCCCTCCCCTCTAGGTCTGGTCCAACACGCTTTCCCTCCCCTCTAGGTCTGGCCCAACACACTGTCCCTCCCCTCTAGGTCTGGTCCAACATGCTGTCCCTCCCCTCTAGGTCTAGCCCAACACGCTGTCCCTCCCCTCTAGGTCTGGTCCAACACACTGTCCCTCCCCTCTAGGTCTGGTCCAACACACTGTCCCTCCCTTCTAGGTCTGGTCCAACACACTGTCCCTCCCCTCTAGGTCTGGCCCAACACACTGTCCCTCCCCTCTAGGTCTGGCCCAACACGCTGTCCCTCCCCTCTAGGTCTGGCCCAACACGCTGTCCCTCCCCTCTAGGTCTGGTCCAACACGCTGTCCCTCCCCTCTAGGTCTGGCCCAACACGCTGTCCCTCCCCTCTAGGTCTAGCCCAACACGCTGTCCCTCCCTCTAGGTCTAGCCCAACACACTGTCCCTCCCCTCTAGGTCTGGCCCAACACGCTGTCCCTCCCCTCTAGGTCTGGTCCAACACAATGTCCCTCCCCTCTAGGTCTGGTCCAACACGCTGTCCCTCCCCTCTAGATCTGGTCCAACACGCTGTCCCTCCCCTCTAGGTCTGGCCCAACACACTGTCCCTCCCCTCTAGGTCTGGTCCAACCTGCTGTCCCTCCCCTCTAGGTCTAGCCCAACACGCTGTCCCTCCCCTCTAGGTCTGGTCCAACACACTGTCCCTCCCCTCTAGGTCTGGTCCAACACACTGTCCCTCCCTTCTAGGTCTGGTCCAACACACTGTCCCTCCCCTCTAGGTCTGGCCCAACACACTGACCCTCCCCTCTAGGTCTGGCCCAACACGCTGTCCCTCCCCTCTAGGTCTGGCCCAACACACTGTCCCTCCCCTCTAGGTCTGGTCCAACACGCTGTCCCTCCCCTCTAGGTCTGGTCCAACACACTGAGACTAAGACAGACGAGGTCTCCATACGTCAGTGCTGACGTACTTCAACACCCCACTGTGACACACATGCTTTTTGGCACAAGGTGCTCTTAAACAACACCCCTCCCCCTCTCCTCCATATGCTCTAACTCCCCAAGTGTCACATAGAAAAGGTGAGACAGACAATGATCATCACCTCATTTGCATCACTGCCATCTCTCCAGGCAGAGCAGAACATAGCAGAGCACCTATCTGCTCCTAAAATAACTGGGAACAGTCACCTCCCTGCCTCATACTGAGCACACACGCAAACGATACATCATTATGCATCAGATGCAGCATTAAATTGAAAAGATGAGCCAGAATAGGTAACACAGATAAAATGGCACGATTCAGGTGAAAATGAATTATTTGTCTGAAAATAAAATAGGAAGCCAGGTATGGTCCATTTGCCTCTGAGGCATTGAGCTGGGATTCTTAGTAGAGTCCTTCCTTGGCTCTAGAAAAGTAACAATTCAATACACAGATCTAAATAAATCTGAAAACTGATCAGTGTTCACTCAGATTGAAATCACCCTAAATGTCTTATTAGGGCTCTCTACACAGATATTGGTGGAGATACGAGGAGGATTGTCCAAAATAGGCCATGATTTTGTGACATTGTATAAAGGATAAATGAAAATTGTGTATGTAAAAACTCATCAGTGTTAATTGGGGATGTTGATATCTGTATGTCCTTGACATCCCTTTGTCCCATTTCTTGCTCTCTTCTGTTCTCTCTTTAGTCACACATCTGTGGGGTGCACAATCTTATATTTCAACCATTTAAAAAAAAATCTGTACAGTGTATAAATATATAAATGTGTACATAAAAAGAAGAAACTTCTAAAATAGTTTTTGTTGTTTTTCTAAAGCTGATTTACTGTGGTATTTCATTGTGGCTTGTGGCTTTCTCTCCCTATTTGATTTCCATCAGAGGAACTTAGTGAGGTTTCTAACTGTTCCCACTGGCTAGTACTAGTTGAAACAGTAGTTCTGTTGCAGTAAAAACACTGTTGTGAAGAGTCAAGTCTGAAACTCACCTGCAAATCTGGTCTTCAACTTGAACATCAAACTCAGTTCTTATAGGAATGATATACAGTACATTCATGGTTTTCTGTCAAACCAAGCTGTCTTGATTCCTTTAATTACTGTAGATGTAGTTTACTTTCATATTTTCACAGCTATGCATTTCAGAAGTTGGTAGCTAATCTAATGAGTAGCAACATGTTAGAGCTCAGTTTGGACTCATACAGGAGTATGTTTTGACTATTTTTGACAGGTTATAAAAATGGTTTCTAAGTGCTGGTTTACACACAGTTGTATTATTTTGTCCTTTTCTCAAGTGTTTAAAAAACACACCACAACCCACACACATTGCTTCCCACACAGTTCATTCCTAATGCTCACTCACTGTAGTTACAAGCAGAACACAAGAACAGAATAGATCTTCAGTCTGTCTTTTACAAATCCACTTCCTACATACATCTGCCCTACTCCCTCCTTTGGGCTTCTTTTTAATACATTTTATTTTCTATAGTTCATTTCAACTATTGATCTTTGACATGTGGTTATTTTTGAGTCAACTACAGAAACCCTGTTAACTCTGAGCATGAAGGAGAGGGGATGTGTGCATGTTCGTGTTAAGATTTCTAAACCGGTGCACAACAGAAGTTTTTCCTGACCACATGACCTGGGCAGGAAAATTGGCCCTGAATACAGGTTATTAGTAGTAGAATAGTGAAACTACTACCGTATTTTGTCTCTGTTGTACAGTTCCCTTTCTGCAGACTTCTCTCAAGTACAGAGAGAATGAGAAGACATGTTGAGGAGAGGGAGATAGACGGTGAAGAAAGAGAGAGGGCTACAATTTTAATTCCAGGGGAGCAGAGATTGGCGGTAGTGCAGAGCGGAGGATAAAACTGAGAGCTGTCACGACACAGAGACACAGCGCTAGAAGAAGACAGGAACACGTCGGCCTGGAGATGGGGAGAGTGGGCGGCTGTGGGCGACTGACGGATCCACACTCCAAACAAGCTTAACGGGAATGGAAAAACATGAAATGTGCAGCACATGAAAGCCTGATGTGTAGAATTCACAGGTGAGGTGAATCATTTAATAGTGAGAGAACAGGGCTAAATTACATTGTTACAGTCATTTAGCAGATGCTCTTATCCAGAGCATTTACAGTAGTGAGTACATTTTTGTTATGGTCCCCCATGGGAATTGAACCCAAAACTCTGCTGTTGAAAGCACCATACTCTACCAACTGAGCCACATGGGACCATTGCTAAATGAGGATATGGAATCGGGACCATTGCCATGTGAGCAAAGGAAAGTGCACACTGAGTTTGTGTTTGATTAAAGTCACACCCACATGATCTAAGTTTATTTCATGCAGTATGTTCAGATACAAGTGTACAGACACTCCTACAGAATGTGTGTCTGAACATCCACATCAGACAACTGTTTCTCAGCAGGTTTCTAATTCTTTCAGATTAAAACCTAATCAAGACAAACAGTTAAGAAGTAAGATGATAAAGAAATCCATTGAAGAAATATAAAGATACAAACTTGGCACAGGCCAATACATCTTTGACACTAGTGGTGTTGGAAATAATGACACCCGGATGAGTGGCCGAACACAAAGTTATACAGACAGACTGACCGTCAGTCAGGTAAATAGCAGAACACTGACAGAGACAAATATATTTAAAAAAGGACAGACAGACAGAGGTCAGAAGAAGATGTGTCCAGTCTTTGTCTCTGAAGTGGGACAGATGGCGGCAAAGTCACAGAGATGACACAGAGGGGGACTCTGCTGACATCACAGTGTGCTATTTAAAGACACACACCCAGCATCTCCACCTCACCATGTCCATGCAGGAGCTGTATGTAAAATTACTTTGTGTGGCAATTTAATCTTTGATCAATTGTGAGCAAATCACCACTTTAAGATTTATGCCAAGAGGTTTTATTATTTTATTGCCAAACGAGGAAGTAGCCTGGGTACAGAATATTGAAGACTACTGAAGTGCAAATTGTGTCTGTGCTCGTGAGCTGAGACTGTTCTCTCAGGTGATGGACTTAATATTTTAAATCATAAATGTCTTCTGTAATCTCCTGAGTGTCCAGCACAATGGTTCTGGTGACTGGAGGGTAGAACCAGGCAGAGGGAGGATTGTCTCATTTCTGTTCGAATACTCTGCACACCCCCTGGCCAAAGGGCACCTCCCTGCTGGTCTGAGAACATTACACTGAGATTACATGATAACAGAGAAACTCTTACCACTGTCAACATGGTAGCAGGGGGAGAGGGAGAAAGAAACAGTTTATGTGTTTCAGGGAAAATAGAATCTACAATCTAAGAACTGATACTATTTGACGCTCAGACACACAGCCCTAAAATCACATGTAACAATGTATAGCTTTCGTCCCTCCCCTCGCCCCTATCTGGGCTCGAACCAGGGATCCTCCGCACACATTGTCGATAGTTACCGTCGAAGCATCGTTACCTATCGCTCCACAAAAGCCGCAGTCCTCGCAGAGCAAGGGAAACAACAACTTCAAGGTCTCAGAGCGAGTGACGTCACCGATTGAAACACTATTCGCGCGCACCCCGCAAACTAGCCATTTCACACCGATTACACATACCCAGTGCAAACATACACACACACGCGCACAAACATTATGCACAGCAGAATACGTTTACTCATTCGTGGTGAAAGGAGAGCCTTGCCTATTAAAAGGAGCCTTACCTATTAATGTTATGCAGATATCTATCTACATTATGAATCATCTTAGCCTGAGTTACTGAGCTGAAAGCTAATTACAGACATCAAGGACAGCATGATTGTCCATAGCTTGACGGTGCAACCCACAATAACCTTATATAATTTACCTATTAACTGTTTTGGTGCCTGCATCTCTGCATTCAAGAGTGAGTATTGAGCTTCATGTTTTAGAATCTGCATTCCCAGTATGTTACCTTAGACCTGTGATTAGTAGTGATGTGCAGTTGGGGTGTAAAAAGGGAATGAAACAGTAGTTTTGCTTCCCCCTGGTGTCCATGCACTGACACTGCAACTCACCCAAGCACCTGGGTCGTATTCACTAGAAACCAAACATGAGCAGGGTGGGTGAAATGCCAAAGGGGAATTGCTCACTAACAATGAAATAAACAAACGTGTGCACAACATTTGAGAGAAATAAGCTTTTTGTGCATATGGAACATTTCTGAGATCTTTTATTTCAGCTCATGTAACCAACACTGTACATGTAGTGTTTATATTTTTTGTTCAGTATAGTTACCTTGCACATCCGTGTACTCGTCATTATTTTCATTCTCTGTTGAAGGTCTTATGAATAAGGCCAGTGATAGAAATATGCATGTAGTGCAATGGCTTTCTGCAGGAATTGTCCTTGTCTAGGAGGGTTTCTCTGGTAAATTATGATGAGAATCATTGGCATTCTCTGAGGGTGTTTTCACACTTGGTCCTTTTCCAGCCAATTTTTTTCTCCACTATATTTTTTTTGTGCAGTGTGATAGTGTGAACAATCCATAAGAACTCAGACCACCAAAGAATGAACTCCGAAGCGAAGCGAACTTAGACCATCGCGAGAGGTGGACTGAGTTTGGTTCCCATTTTTAGGGCAATGTGAACACAAAGATCCCCAGCTTCGCTTGTCATTATTCCCGCACCACACAGTAGACTACTGCAACACCGTGTTCACTACAATTTCCCCTCACATTGGTGCCACAAATTAGATAAAATTGTGATGTGCAGATTTGCGGGGGGGGGGGGAAACATGTGTTGTTTAAGGATCTTGATTAACAAGGATGACCAAATGCCAAGATATGCCTGGAGTTTTTAGTTCAGATAATGGGCACCTGGGCAACAGCTCTATTACAGCATTATTTCATCTGCAGTTGTTCTGTTACCAATAATACTTATATGTTAATATTCTGATTGCATTTAGTTAAAAATGAGACATAATTGTAATCTTTTAGCTTCCTAAATGTAAGTAGGTATATGGTATATTTTGTTGTCCAATAACACATTCTGACTGAATGGCTTGTCCTGCACCCACAGTGCATTGAATGAATGTTGTAAAATGATATTGGTTCATTTCTAAACATAGCAATGTGAATGAAAAGAGGACTCTGACAACAAAATAGGTGAAGTGAACTGGCAAAAAAAGCTGAGTCCTCATTCAAAGGCATGGGCAATGTGAATACAAAGAGAACTGAGACCTTTTGCTTCTTTTTTTACCCCAGAGCTCACTTTAAAGAGGACTGAGATCAGTTATTTTAAAGGAGACTATATGTGAAAACACCCTGAGAGGGATGTGTCAACCAGGCTTCACTGGCTCCCCTTGTCCAGGTATTCCAGGTTAGGTGCGTCCAGCCTCTGTTCCTGATCTTTGTTCTTAGTGAACTCCTTCAGTAGGTCCATGATTTCACCTGTGTACACATCAGGTACAGGCTGGGCCTCTGTTGAGAAGAGGGAAAAAAACACACATTCAGTTAACTTCAACTGACATTTCATATAGAATGGGCGAATTGGCTCACCATAACACGAAGAAAGTCAAGCAGAACAGCTTGAAAATAAGAACTATTTCTAAACAACAGTATAACTAACTGTATTATATGTCTTTGCTTGCCCTGGTGTAGATCAGAATGGATAATCACGGTTGATAAGATATGAAGCTGAACCACTCTCCTCACCTGTTGCCCAGTAGTAGATGTCCCAGTCGTTGCTAGGCTCATTGATCAGTCTGTCATACTGTCTTAACTGGTGCTCGGTCATTGTATTAAGATATTGTTTGGCAAACAGGCTGAAAGGGGAAAGACAATGATTGGTGTGTGCAAGTGTATGGTTTTGAAATGTGTCCAAGACTCAGATACACATATTGTAAGTTGCACACTATAATTAAATCATGCCTCTGCCACTGACCACACATGCTGCCTGACCTTAAACCTGATGGTTTATAAATTCCTTATATCTCTATCGTAGTATGAGCTTTGCTCGTGATTAAATAGAAGGCTAAAATCAATACTAAAATATATATAGTATGATCAGTGGTCCACTCACCTGAGCAATATGCAATTCTCCAGCATGCCCCTCTTTCGGCTTTGGAAGAGCAGGCGCCGTCTCTTGATGTCCATGGTCTCACCATCCTTCTCTGTCCAGGGGGGCAGGGGGATCTCAATTAGGTCACCCCTAGAGTCATCAGGTGCCTCTCCTTTGTAACCCCGTGTAGTTACTAGTTCTGCCACAGCTGGTCTCCATGACGCCTGGCATACCCCACTTACCAGCTGGACAAGATAAACAACATCCTTACCAACAACTGGACTGACTGTACACAACGACATGGATATGGTTTTAATGCTAGAAAAGTAGCTTACAATGACTGTCCTGTAGGGTACTCACAAGTCAGATTGGCAAAGGTCATAGGCTAAATCAGATGCAGAAAATTGCTTTCAAACTCTGTAGTCAACTAGGTTTATGGGCTAACTTTAGTTAGCTTCAGTCAGAATAGACAGCATTTCTAGCCAGCTAGCTCGCCAGTCTTGGCATTAGTTATCTAGCTAGCTAACGTTAGCTACTACATTCAATCGACTGTCCTAACAAGTTTCAATGTCACATGCCCAAGTACAGTGGAATACCTTTCTTGCAAACTCAAAGCCCAACAATGCAATAATCAAAAACAATGAGGCTAAAACTAGAAGAAGAAACACGATAAATAAGAAGAAATATGAAGAACACAGCAAGTAAGCATACTATACCAGGTCGCAGTTGTAAATGAGAACCTGTTCTCAACTAGCTTACCTGGTTAAATAAAGGTGAAATAAAAATAATAAAAACTATATACCGGGTCAGTTCAAATACCATATTTACAATGTGCAGAGAAGCCGGAGTGATGGAGGTAGATATGTATAGGGGTAAAACTGACGAGGCATCAAAAGCAGCAGCGTGTGCGTGTAGAGTCAGTATAAATGTATGTGCATATTATGTGTGAATGAGCAGATGATGGTGTGTGTAGGCCCATGTGCGTGTGAATAGAGACCGTACAAAGGTTTAAAAAATATATATATACAACGTAAATGAGGATACAAGGTTAATTCAAATAGTCCGTGTAGCCTAACGTTTATATTCCAAATACGACTCACTCTTTTAGCAACGAAAGCAGACAGCATTGTGTCCTTCTTATTTGTGACTGCTGAATCCTGATGTGACTGTTCTTGTTGACTCGAGAACAGCCGGTGTCCCAAAATTGACAAGTCCCTGCTAGCTAAAGACATTCACATAATAACAGGGGGACACAGCAGGAAATGTCCGCTCCAGCTTGGGGAAATAAAAGGCGCCATATTGGTAAGGGAAATTATTACTTCTTCCAAATGGTTCTTGAAATGCATGTTAAACAATAATACGTCTATCAACATGTCTCATATTTACATTATATATTCACGTATGTAACAACATATATTATTAAGCTGATAGCTAAATAATTGTTTACGGAACCTCGTAATATCATGCCTGTTTTACACGGGAGATATTTGAGATGCACTCCTCGATTCCGCTTCTGTTCTGATGTAGCAGCAACAAGCTAGCTGAGTGTTTACCTGAATGTTATCTGTTTTTGCATGTAGACTTCCATAACAATTATATCACATTTTGAAAGTATAATATTTGTTGACTTTTTAAATCCGGGTTTGTAATTTATTTGTTTGCCTTTGGTATTCCGTCCACGCCAGCTTCCCTGCAATGGGAGGGAATGCGAGGTGATGCTAGCTAGCCATTTCGCTAACGTTCGTCACCTCGCTAGTTTTTTAAACAATATTGAGACGCTAACTGGATAACGTTAGCCAGCTGGACTAGCTACATCAATAAAACATAGACGCACGGAAAGGTGCAAAATATGCACCTTTAGTTATTTAATTGCGTTTATTGCCAAGTGTCGATTGCTGAGAGAAAACGTAGCCAGAGGCTGCACTGCCAACCCAGGACTCGGGATGGCGGCTAAAGCGGCCGATGGTGGCGGTACAACTGACCTCATAGACATCTACGACGAGAAGTTCAGTCAAAACAACGGGGAGGTGAGACAGGCCGAGAGAGATTATGAAAAGAGCTGTAGTTGTGAGAAGCTGAAAGTGAATGCAGAAGATTCTTGAAGTGGGAACTAAAATAACTTGTTGAATGAGGTTTGATTTTAGCATGACCAGCATGTCAACATCTTACATTAATTAATGTCAATCATACTATTCAATTTCTTATCCTTGATATCAACAATACACATGTGGAGGTTATTGTTATCTTGTAGTTTGTCAGATTTATCATGGATGGTCATTGTGAGTGATAAACTAGGCATTGATGGATTATGTCTATCTTCTGTCCTCTCTATAGGATGGAGATTTTGCAATGACAGCAGAGGCAAGTGATCTTTATGATGATGTGCTCACTGGCTCTGTGAGCCGGGAAAGGAAATTCTCAGAAGATACTATCCCTCTCAGCAAGAACCAGCCAACGAAAGAGGAGAGCAAACCGGCAATACTGTACACTTACAGTGGGGTGTGGAACAAGAGACTGGCTTTATATGTGGGCAACTTCTCCTGGGTGAGTCTCCCACCATCACTATTACCTTCAATCCAGTTTGCTAATCTATTAGCCTATGTTCTGTAATAAGATACAGCCACCTAGGCCTATTACCTTTCTGTCCCTATCCTTAATTTTTACTCATCTTCTCCCTCTTTCTCTCCTTTGTACTCCTTTACCTCTCTCCTCAGTGGACCTCTGACAAAGACCTTATTAACGTGGCTCGCACCTTGGGTGTGAAGGACATTGTGGAGATCAAATTTGCTGAGAACAGAGCTAATGGCCAGTCCAGAGGGTGAGAGTTAGGCCTATCCACTGGGCATCATTCTAATCTAATGTGATCTATTTCTTCACTGTTTATTAACTGGGTGTTTTGTCATTTCATGACTGGGTCTGGCCATGGTGTTCTAGGAAGACCTGGAGACACCTATTGAGTCAAAATAGTCTTCAAATAAATATGATGCTCCAGTAGCTAAGCTAAATACAGATCTTACAGATGACTACCAACGTTTTATTATTTATTATCTGTGCATGATCCAGAGCCAAAGTGTTGTTTCCAGACCCTGAAGAACTGGACAAGGCTGCTCTGGTGGTTACTGATGGCTAGTCGATTATGTTGTGAAGGCCTTTCAAAGCTCTGGAATAGCCTTTCTATCCAGCTGGTAACATAAAGTACACTAGCTGATATTTGTCTTTTATCTCTATAGATATGCTGAGGTAGTGGTGGCCACAGAAGAGTCATTGCAGAAGTTGCTGGAGACTTTGCCAAATTGTCATGTTAATGGGGAAAAGGTGGACTGCCGCTTTGCCACACGCCAGAATCTTGCTGTGTTTGAAGCCCATGCTAATAAACGTAAGCACACATCCACTTACAGCAAATAAATTGGTACTCAAATCTATCTCGTAAGAGATATCCAATGCTGCATAGAAACAAAATCAAACTGTCCCTCATCCTTTTCCATAGGTGTCCCCCAGCGCTCTAACTCAAAGGAGTCGTCAGATACTGGGGACAAAAACGCCTCCGTCTCCCCTCCTGTGCTCAACCAGAACCACTCCACTGTCCCTCACACTATCCACCCCCAACACATTCACAACAAACCTCCCCCTCTGTCAGTCCCATACTTTAGGCTGCCGCCTCCTCTTTTCCCTCACCTTCCCCCACACATTCCCCCTCCCCCCATGCCACACCTTTTCCCTCCACCACCTCTACGTCTCCCCAGCCATCCTCCTCCCTCCCTGCATCTCAACCCCGCCTTCTTTCCTCCAGCACAACATGACAACTACAGTCAACAACACAACACACCGTACAACCGGCACAGGTGAGCTCATCCACTGTACTTTATATTATGGAATTATTTTGTATTAATTGGTAAACATGTCTATCACAAGTTGTATGGATATGTATGTATATATGTATGATGATGATCAGTAAGGGAGTGTTTCTTTCTCGAGCAGCAGGGACAGTGAAGCGCCCACACCCCAAATGCCAGAGGGAGAGTTTGATGAGCTGATGAACAGAAACAGAGCAATCGCCAGCAGCGCCATCACCAAGGCTGTGTCTGGAGCTACTGCTGGTTAGACTCTCTCTGAAACATTCCTACATTAGACACTCAAATACAGATTCATGATGATAAATCTAGACTAGAGACCCAAAGACATTGACATGTGCAGTACACAATGCAGATCATGGTCATCTTAAATCGTGTCGTTGTAATAAACTCTGTAACCTTGTCTCATGTAGGAGACATGCCCCTGGCCATTGAGACACTTTTGACTGCCATTGCTGTCATCAAGCAGTCAAGAGTGTATGGGGACGAGCGCTGTCGAGCGCTTGTCACCTCTCTGAAAGACTGCCTCTTCTCCATCGAGAGCAAGTCTTATGGCTCCAGGTCAGTGCTGGAAAAATTGTTTGGACCTCTCATGGACAGTTCTTCCATCACAAATGGATATTGTAATGTAGCCTCACTCTTAACTTGTTCTCTTTGTAGGAAAAGACACCGTTCCCGTGACAGAGAACACCGTTCCCGAGATAGGGAGCGAGACAGGGAAAGAGAACGGGACAGAGGTAGAGGAAGGGAAGAAAGGGAAGAGTCCTACAGCCAGGAATGGGAGGCTGCAGGAATGTCCCGCCGGCACCGAGAACGCTCCCTAAGTGGGGAGAGAGATGGGAGAGACCGGGAGCGTGTTCGGGAACGAGATAGACATAGGGAGCACCGCGAGCGGCACCGCTAGGTAAGCTCTCTGGCCCTGTCGTATCTCTAACACGTCTCCCCTCTAATTCTGTAATCTACAGACTACCACCACTTACTCACACCAACGCCTCTAATTGCCAAGCACCTGTTTGTACCTTTGTATTTACGCACTCCTGACAGAACTTTTATCTTTTTTCCCCCCAGGACATTCTAGGCGGTCTTTGTCCCTGTCAGGCTTGAGTAGGAGGGGAGGCAGGACTTTATTTCTGAACCAAGCTGCTTAAAAGTCTGGGATAATGGATGAACTGATGGTGTGACAAAATGAATGTCCATAGTCCCCCGTTCAAATTTCCCTGGTACTCAGCAGCCACCAAGCATTTACGTCATTTAGCAGACGCTCTTATCCAGAGCGACTTACAAATTGGTGAATTCACCTTCTGACATCATTTTACCTTATCATAATCTTCTGATCTCAGCCATCACCAACCCCCCCCTTTCTCTGTTCCTGTCTTTGTAATTTTATTTTTTGATTATAAATTGACGGTTTCAGGGTCGTGGCTGCAACTTTTGTTGTTTGCCACACCGACATGCACAAAGCAGAGGTACATTTTTTTTGTATGTTGAATTGTGCAGTGTGTTTTTCCCCTCTTCCCCCTTCTTTTGTATCAAATTTGAACTGATTAAAAAAGGCTGTTAAAATGAGTTTGAACAAGTGTGTTTATTGCAAAAAGGGATTGCTACACAAGGGGACTAGGTAGTTTTCAATGCCTGACCCATGCTGCTTAAAAGGGGTTCGCCTCCTGTCTTGTTTATTTACACAATGATGTAAATTACATGTCAAGTGGCTGTAGCCAACAACAAAAAACATGTACAATTCAAACAAGGTGGGAAAATAGTCTCTTGAGGATGTCAATCCATCAGGGTGCACTGCCTCACTGGCTGTCAGCAAGGGCTTGTCTGTAAATAAGCCAGATTCTTGTGGTGGTTGTATCCATCATTTCTCCAGGGGTGCATAATTCAGCAACTTCTCAATGAGGTCTACATGAGCCAGCAGCATCCTCCGACAGCAATACCTCTTCAGACCAAGAGCATCAAGGGCATCACTGCCAACCAAACAAAGGGGAGCAGATAGGAGAGTTTGATACGTTTCAGGAGTAGCCTATGTAGCTATTAAAAATATCAAATTAAATAAACATACACAATATTTTGAGAAAGGAATTAATTTTAGGGAAATACAATGTAAACAATGACCACAACAAACATGTATCTCACCCTTCAGTGTATTCAGCTTGAAGGAGGCCAAGGTACGCCTCCCATTTATTACCAACGATTTTCCCACAGGTGAAGCACCGGACTGGGATAATCATTTTGATTTCTTTCGACCGAGGCCCTGAAAATTAGAACAGAGCAACAGAATTACGAAAAATGTATGCACTCTGCTGTAAATTCCTCTGATTAAGAGCGTCTGCTAAATGAAAAAAACGTAGTTAATGTTAAGCTAGCCAGGCAACGGCAGAATTGTGGCTTGAAGAAAAAGGTAGCTATAACATGATAAATGCATAACTGAACGAAACCGTATAGCCTATCAATTTTGTAAACTTGACAGCTATGGTTTACTGACGCTCAGTCTAAGCGTGGACATGTAAACACAAGTGCTAGCAAACGTTACACAGTACTAGCTAGCGCACATTTCCAAACCCGTTGCATTTAACTAGCTAGTTAACCAAAACGTGTTAGAATAAACAGCCATGTTTACCAATGTGTTTTATATCATGGCTAAATAGAGACTCAAACAATAAAGTAGTTATCGACTCACTGTAAAGTAAATGTTCTGCAGTAACCCTAGCTAACCGGCAAGAAAGCACACAGGAAAAAAAATGCGCGTCGCTCCTCCCTCAATACTGGGGCATGTTCAGGGACTGCAACGTTACAGGGGGTTCTAGAAAGGTTTGATTGAATGCGCTGCTCCTCATTCATAGCTCCATTTACCCCTCATTCATAGCTCCATTTACCTCTCATGCATAGCTCCATTTACCTTAACCTATTGTTGTTTTCATGGTACACATTCGATTTTCCGAAGATATTAGGGCTCTGTTTAGAATATGACTCCCCTCAGTTTTCAAATTTGGACTAGATTCACATGAGTCACATCTGGAACTGGTTATCTCTTTGAGAATTTTAAACAGCACGGTGTTTAGAAACCCTATTGGCCAGCATGGTAATATTTAAAAGCCCCTGGATATCTCCTATTTCTTCTTTATGGCTTCTACAATTTGTCTCATTTTCATGACCGCTAACATGTGAATGGTGTACATAATACAGCCAGTCAGTCCTATTCATATCAGTGATGATGGAGGAAATGAAACAATGAAAGGAGTGCATCATCCTCAACACAATGAACCCTAGCTAATTCTATTGGTGGAGAGTGTAGGACACAAAATTATTCACAGCTATCAAAGAGATCCTTGAGTCTATGCAAGCTGGTTCATTGCCTTTAATAAAGGTCAGGTCAAGTCACAAGACAACCATTTGGATTTACACAAGGAGCTTTGGAGTCAGGGGAGGGAGTGTGAAAGAGGAAAAATATGTTATATTGGGAGCTGGGATATCAAGAAAATATAGGTTTAATCATCATCATCTGGTTCTCATTCTCCATTTACAATAGTATTACCCATCAACATGTCACCATCATTACCATTATTTTAATATCACACAGAACATGTGCTAAAATGTGGAGTCCTACTGGAATTATTGCATTTATACGCTCTTTGAGACCAAGGAAAATAACTGATAGATTTTATTTAGTACTCTGTGACGTGATGACTAGGCTATTTGAACATGTATCTGCAGAATATGTGTCTGTTCTGTTGCTGTGCTGGAGGTATTGATATTGCATCATGGTACGCTACATGCCAGGGTTCAAGCAAGATGTTTGATTGGGTGTTAAATCTCCTAGGCCTCTGATTTAAAAAAAAAACTGTTTGTCTCTTGTCAAAAATAGGAGTGTTTCTCTGTAATGAATAAGGAAACAACAGAAGAAACAATCTGTTTATCTACTTAATAAATCCAGCTATTTCTCTACTCCCATCAATAATGCATGCTTTCTACTTGGATTCTAGGTTTATCAAACTATCAAAAAATATTCATGTATTAGAAAATAAACCGTAATGTGTGTATTATCATCATTTCATCATACTTTCAAGGCTTTCCTGGAGGTTGGATATGGATGTAATATATTTGTGTATATGCTGATTTGCTGAGCATGACTGGCCAAGCTACTACATACATTGGTACACCACATATTACATGTAGAATATTTTCATTCTGAATCGAAATTCATACATACAATGTACAGTACTATTACAGTAGCTGCACAGTCTCTCGCACTACTCACTCTAACATGTATGGTCTTCAAATAAATACAGGAATTTCAGTGTACTTTCTGAATTGACTGGAATTCAAATGAAATTGACCCCAAACCTGCTAGGCACTCACAATAGTATGTTTAATATACTTCATACTTCACTTCATATGACCTTTTTCAAATCAAACAATATAAAGTTACTGCATTTCTACTTCTAACTTATGTATTAGTAGACCCAGAAACATCCAAATGTTTATCAGTGAATACTGGATAAATAGGGTGTTCAAGTACTGTGTATATGTGTGTGTCCAGTGTAACTGTTGGGAGTGCATTTGTATGGTGATTAAAAGCCTGTAGACCTATAAGTAGGTGCAGTTAGAGGGGTGGAGCAAATTCATGCTTGAGTATACTTGCAGGGGCCCAAAAATATATTACTTGAATGTTCACTGATGTTTATATTCACTACAAGTAAGGTCAGACTGAATTAAAGTTAAGAAGCACAGTGGCTCCCCATAACCCCATCTCTACCAGCTGCATGATAGTCTATGAACCAATCAGCAAGTGACTCGTTAACCCATCGACCAATAGGTTTTGATGATGAGTGGTGGTGGTGGTTAATTTCTTCGTGCCAACAACAGTGCCCCCAACAGGATGGCACCAGCAGCAATGATGGCACCACCAATGAGGAAGGGCTTCAGGCTTTCCAGGGAGTCCGTACTGGCCTCTGCTGCCTCCTCCCCCTCTGGTGTCCCCTCTGGTTCAGCTGATCCATCCTCCATTTGAGGCTCTTCCACAGGGGCTGCTGGGGGTAGAGGCTCTACTTGAGCAGGGTCAACCTTTTTAGGGGGAGCTGCCTCCTTCTCTGTCTTCTCTGCTTTAGAGGATGCCTTGGGCGCTGGTGCCCCGCTCTTAGCCTTGGCTTCCATAGGATCCAGAAACAGAGGTGGGGTTGGTCAGCTGCTTCACTGATAGAAAACAGCAAACAGAGGCAGACAGATAATCACACAGATTAGACTATGTTATCTGCTCTACTGTCCCCTGGTGTTATTATACCGACAAGGAGCATCAACATACACAGGAAGTATTATACACCTCCGTATTCACTGCAGAATGAAGTAAAAGCCTCATGTCAGTAGGGCCATCATGTGACCTTCACAGACAAGAGGACAAACAGAACCATATTGTCCCTGCTATATACATTATCTGGTTTGTTTATTACATTTGTAGAGCAAACTTCCAGTGGGTGGAAGCAACACTTTAAATCCAACATCCTGTCAAGAGTAATCTCATGGGAAAGTTAACTGCACGTTTTGTAACAGACAGAGTAATCATGCTGCTGCAGCTGCTAAAAAAAGAGCCCATTTGACAGAGGCACAGAGGTGCATGCATGTCTTCTGCACTCCCCACACGGTCTGACACAAGTGTTAATCCAGTCTCAGCATGCAATAAATATTGTCTCTGTATATTTATTTATTTCTCCCTCTCTCTCCCTGTCTATCTCTAAAATGGCATGAGTCATACAGTGTGTACTGTTAATGGAGGTCAAGATGGAGGAAAGCAGACAGGAATAAGGAGAGGAGAGAGTAATAACATAGTGGGGATACAGAATTATCCAAAGGCAGGAAAATAAGAAAAAGAGAGACGAATTAAAGAAAAAACTGAGAGATGCTATAATGGATGTATCTGAGGATGCTCGATGCTGGCACAGGATATGAAGATAGGAGCTGCACAGGCCGTAATAATCCCATAGACCAAAATACTGAAATTGCATGAAGGTAGAAATCTGGGAGTACATACCCTCAGGCTATTCTGTTCTTCTCTCCAACAGCTCTGTAACAATGGCCGGAAGGATGGAGAAATGGAATTGCTGCTCAAAGACTGTCAGAAGGAAATCAGTAATGTCCTCAAGACAGAGCGAGAGTAAGTAAAGCGATGGAGGGCACAGTGAAAACAGAGGGAGGAGAAGGAGAAGGACTGGGATGTACCATCTGGGCTGCAAACAGTGGGGGTGTCCATATCTTTAGACTGAATTGTGTCTTGGGTCAATTTACTGTATCTCTCTCTGCCTAGCCCTAGAGCTTAGGATGTATTTTTTTTAAATACATTCTTGTGAAATTCTTGTAGAAGACTACTATAATAATTATAACAATAGTGATTAAATTGTATATACTGTATAAATATATAATACAAGTCAAAGATTTGCATACCCAATGTGTGTCATCATGCAGCCTCTAAATGTGCGTGTTTCTAAGTCACTGTCAAATTTGTAAAGGGGCAAATATGCTTGTTGTTTGTGTGTTTCAAATTTGATCTCAAGTGTGTTCAGTACATGGCTTCAGTTGAGTACTTTCTTGCATCACTGTCCCTGACTGTATCTAAATAAAATATCTCCCTGTGATGCTAAGGGGATGACATCATTCAAATAATACAGCCCTAGTTCAGTCAAATACTAGTGTATGCCTACATTGTCATTATTGTCATTTAGCAGACACTCTTATCCAGAGTGACTTACAGGAGCAATTAGGGTTAACTGCTTTGCTCAAGGGCACATCAACAGATTTGTCATCTAGTCTGCTCTGGGATTCAAAGCAGAAAGCTTTAAGTTATTGGCCCAACACGCTTAACCGCTAGGATACCTGGGATGCCTACCTACCATTCCAGTATGATTATTTGTATCCACCCATCCATTACATATGAGATTTAAAAAATAATAAATAAAATATTCAAACTCGCCATTAGATGTTTTCTGGCCCTGGCTGCTTTTGTCTTGTTTTTGACAATTCAATTATAACATTTGAACCTTTTCTCACCACTGTAGTAATGCATTAAGGTGGTTACCTCCATGTACTAATAGTACTAATATATGGGAAGAAACAGGATATAGCAGGATGACTTACAGTAGGAGGAACATCCTGGCAGATGCCTACAGCAGCATTTCTGCATTCCTAAAACACACAGCAGTAATGTATGACATTAACAAGCATGGCCAGCAGGGCTCAGTCAATAATCAAATAAATGTCAATGCCAATGCCGACAGTCAGGTTTTGTGCCTATGTGCCTGTGCCTTGTAGCCTATACTGTAAGATGGGCTGATGTGTTATATACAACAAACTTACAACTCTGAAAATCAGTATCCATTTGGGATATCAAGTAGGACTATTGTCAGCAGTGTCAACATTACTAAGAATTAATATTTCAGACAGCTTATTTCTATTTTTGGGTGATGTCTGCCAGTCTGCCTTGGACAGATGACCCAAAGCTCTTGGAGTCGCAGCAGACTGATGGCTGTAGGGTAGCCTTCCCAAGTTGTGTAGACTAATAGTGTTTGCCTATTTATGGCAAATGCATTTGGCTAATTATGTGCCTGTTATAGTATTTGTTTTGCTGATGTTTAAAAGAAAATGTGGTCGACCCATGTTTTGCATTTAGAGCCAGTCCGAGCGCAGGGCACACCTATTTAATAAAGTCTAGCTCAGGAAATGACGTGAGTCCACGCCCAAACTCTATAGTTGGAGATTCCTCGATATTCACAAACCACCAGTCGTGCATTTTACAGTATGCTAGCGATTTATACAGTGCCTACAATCGCCGAAGCCTGCGAGAACGACACAAATCCAACTGGCTCTATTGTAGGGTGATGGATGACGTAAAGTTCCTACGTAAATGGCGCAGTGGTGATTCGGTTTTTGATCCGCAGCTGCGGAATATGGAATGGGAATAGAAACGACGTATCTTTTCAGGGGTAAAAATTGGTCTGACGGCTGGTATTACAACAACCAATTTATCGGGACCCGCTACTTTAGTAGCCCGATTGTGATCGGGAGTTGTCCGGTTGGTTGTCACATATGATACACACAATATAAAAACATTGTGTAGCGATTTATTTATTCAACTTCACTGTATGTCAGTGAGAAACATTGTATGGATGAACCTCCCGGCACTCCTACATGGCGTGAAGAGACATCGGGCAGCGGATATCCTACATATCGACGACGTGTTGCAATCTATCAAATAATCAAGATCTTAAATACCAAGGCAGAGTAAATGGATCGCGTGCCTGCACGGTTTTGACTCTAGATTACGGTATGATCCAGCTGCGAATCTTATCTGATTGCCTGGCCCGGATTCCTGTGGAACATTTCACTTGAAGTACCGTGGCTGGATTCATAGGGAGGTACGTGTGTGTTCTGCCAGCCACGGTTCAGCGCAATATTGTCGCTGCGGTATTTTACAGGGTTTATCCCTGGCAGAGCACTGGTCCAGGTCCACGTTGAGGTGAGCTCGAGGTGGACAAGAGTAGGATGGGAGAACGAACAGAACCGATGCAGTGGGTCTTGGCAAGGCATCGTCACAATACAGGTGAGAAAGAAGCCCAACGGCCGATCAATGTAATGTGATGGGGAGCGGTGTCATACAGTGACGGCTTGGATTTCTTATCTATTTAGACAATAACCTTTTCTAAATATCAACTGGGGTAGCAATATTACTAATAACCCCTTTACCCACCTTGGTGATAAAGAAGTGATAGCAGAGATTAGGCAAATCCGGACATTAGGTTATATGGCCAAACAATTATTGACCGTCCATTATTAATTTAAGGAAGGCTCAACCCACAGCAAACCTCGGAGATTAGGCTAGATGTTTTCAAACCTTTTCTCGACCATGTCTTTACTCCTTTATTATTGCACCATTGTGGAGTCTTTCTGCAGAATGTCCAGTGTTTTTGCATTCCACTCAATAACCCTTCAGGACAGGGCAGGCTATGATGCTCATGTGCAGGCATGCAGCAGGCGGAGAGAGACTGGATAAAGAACATGTAGTTCAATGTGTGAAGACAGAGCCTTTTATCAGCTGCATAGCTGGGCCTACAGAGAGAAATGCATGTCATACCAATAGAATGCCCAGTCACAATCACTTTATTTCCATGAGTGCCAATATAGCTTCCCTAGGTGCTCTGTATGTTTTCATGAAGGCTCGAACATGGACAAGTGGATCATGTAAACTATGTGAGTTTGTATCACAGGTGTATGTCTGTGCATCAAGTATGATCTGTTTGCAGTAGCGTAAAAGTGATCTAAGTGATGTTCTGAAAGTTGTTTCTACTTGGAGAGAGTTTTTCTGAATGTTGTGTAACACTAGGGAACAAAAGCCAATGGGCAGAGAGATGCAGTGTACATGGATTACGGTCACGTTCAGTGGATTTGAGACCGGTTTGCCCCCTAAAGTAGGTTTAAATCCCTGTAGTAATCTCACGTTCAGACTCAGTTTTACCCAGCGGCGTATTCATTATGCCGATTCTGTTGCAAAACGTTTCTTAAACGGAAGCAACAGGAACGAAATGGGGCGGGACCTACCTGAAATAAGCTTTTTGTGCTTATGACAAATGTCTAGGATCTTTTCTTTTAGCGCATGTGAGAAGAGGACAGGTTTTACTCACTTTTTCCTTCTCAACCTCTCCCATCATTTATGGAATATGCTTGATTTCAATACCTGAGTTGAGACTGGAGTGTGTATGTGTGCTGTGTGAGATGTACATTCATGTTGCACACGCACAGATCTGTTTCCATTAAGAGGTGCTTTTGCTTTGGTCATTTCACAGCAACCACTCCCTAGCCAATAATTCCCATCACAACAAACAAGTGTCACATTCTGGACTTCATGACAACAATTTACACAGAATTCTCCAACATAAAGATACTTCTATCATGCTTTCAGATTGAATCTAATATGGGAAAGATCACACTGGTGGTATGGCCATATTTGAAATGAAACTGCTTTTCTCAGAAACCTGGTGTCCCTGTCTGACAAAAAACATTTAAAAGCCTAATAATCCATTAGATCTACAGTAGGGGGCTAAGAGGTTTCTAGCCACAGTACAACGGAATACTGTCTTTTGTTTACACCTGCTTCCACTTACTCCCTCCCTGCTGACTCCCCAACCCCCACAGAGTACCTCTCCACTCCTCCTCTCCTCTCCTGACAGTTGTCTTTCATAAAGTGTGTCTGAAATGGCACCATATTCTCTATAGAGCCCTACCGACCCTAGTCAAAGGTAGTGCACTATAAAGGGAATAGGGTGCCTTTTTTTGACAGCCTCAATGTGCCAAACCACATAATGTGTGTCATTGACGGTTTTTGTATTCAAAGAGGGAGAGGTTTTATCTGGAGTACTGTGATGGTCATGGCATGTTTGGACTACAAAGGGACTGTAAATGATTGACTAGCTAAGTAATTTACAGATACAGTTTATTAGGAGCTTATCAAGTCACATATGGTCATACATTAGGGTCAAAGATTTGGTCCTAAAGAGAAAATACATACATTCAGAGAAATACATTTAGTTGAACAAGTATTAATTGTTTCTTTAAAAAGATGGTCAAAATTATTGCCACCCCTGTTTTCAATATCTCACCTTGCGAGAATAACAGCACTGAGCCTTTTTGTTAAAATGTTTTATGAGATAGGAGAACACATTGGGAGGGATCAGTCTTTTTTCCTCATCTGTATCAAGGGTGGTAATAATTATGGACCTGACTGAATGCAACATACTGTATTTGTTCAAGTGTGTGGTGGTGAGAGGACACAGGTGTTTGTGGAAGCATAGGGGGGAAACTCCCAGTGCGTTGTGTATTTTGCGAGCTCAGCCTTGTGGTGTGAGGACTGAGGAGGATATTAGGGGTGCAGTGTGAAGTGTGTTGGTGAGGTGTTTGGCATGAATAGGGGAGAGATTGGGACGTTATTGAGAGAGTCCACAGGGGGATGTTAACCCAGGCTGGCAGAGCGGTACTATCCCTCCCTCTGTCTCTCGGCTCCCAGCCCTGTACCCGTCTGCTCCAGCCTCCATGTGCAGCACTCTCTCTGTCTGCCTGGGTCAGTCTCACACTATACACAGAGCTTCTCTCTTTCTTTCTCTCGTGAGTTCCTATATACTCGTCACACGCTCTCCTCCTCCTCCGTTTCTCCTAGTAGACCTACTCCTCCATTCTCCTCCTTCACCTGTCTTTTATTACGACAACCTCTTCCATGCACCATCCAGCCTACCTTTAACGTGAAATCTCTAGCCTATCTCTCCCTCTCTTACTGTCTCTCCTTCTCATCTTTCTCCCCCCCCTTCTCACTCTACCCACACGCTCATTCACTATTCATATTTTAGAAGAGGTTTGTGACTGCGAAAGCAGTGTCATGCGTTTGCACCATTTCAACAGTGAAGAAACCTACATTTTCTCTCCTATTCCCCCCCCCATTCTTTATCTAGCTATTCCAGGTTTTGGCTTCATGCCGCTCTTTCCCTTTTTTAGACTGAAAGCCATGTGCCACTCACTCCCACTCTCCCTCTGCCTCTTTCTCTGTCTTTCGCTCACACTCCCGCCCACTCAATCCCTTTCACCTCTCCTCCCTCCACACTCTATTCTGTGACTTTGTGTGATAGTATATGTATTTGGATGTATGTGTGTAAATATGAAGTTCAGATTGTGTAGCCCACTTGCTAGTGTGTACTCATTATGTGCAGTCAAGTCTCTGTCTTTTGAGTCTGATAAAAAAACATGAGCTGGCGCACACCCAGAGAACATTATTTTATGTAGAGGTGCTGACTAACGGAAAATAAACTATAAGCTATAAAAATAGTCACACATTCCATATATAAACTCCCAGTAATTTATTGGGTAAGTCACCATTTCGACATCACTGTGCCAATCATCAACATTTTGGATGCTGAAACGTTGGTAATTTACCCAATAAATTACTGGTAGTTTATATATGGAGTGTGCGACTCTTTATTTTGATGTCTTTGAGTCTGGACAGAGAAAATAGAGCCTTCCCATGTCACACACAACCGTGTGGTTTCTCCCTGTTTTATGAGAAGAAATTGGATTACTGTATTTCAAGATTTATTAGAGGAATTGGATCAAAGGTATTAATACAGTTGTTCAATGTCAGTGTTTTGTCTACATAACTTGTTCAATGTCAGTGTATCCCTCTACATAACTTGTTCAATGTCAGTGTATCCCTCTACATAACTTGTTCAATGTCAGTGTTTCCCTCTACATAACTTGTTCAATGTCAGTGTTTCCCTCTACATAACTTGTTCAATGTCAGTGTTTCCCTCTACATAACTTGTTCAATGTCAGTGTTTCCCTCTACATAACTTGTTCAATGTCAGTGTTTCCCTCTACATAACTTGTTCAATGTCAGTGTTTCCCTCTACATAACTTGTTCAATGTCAGTGTTTCCCTCTACATAACTTGTTCAATGTCAGTGTTTCCCTCTACATAACTTGTTCAATGTCAGTGTTTCCCTCTACATAACTTGTTCAATGTCAGTGTTTCCCTCTACATAACTTGTTCAATGTCAGTGTTTCCCTCTACATAACTTGTTCAATGTCAGTGTTTCCCTCTACATAACTTGTTCAATGTCAGTGTTTCCCTCTACATAACTTGTTCAATGTCAGTGTTTCCCTCTACATAACTTGTTCAATGTCAGTGTTTCCCTCTACATAACTTGTTCAATGTCAGTGTTTCCCTCTACATAACTTGTTCAATGTCAGTGTTTCCCTCTACATAACTTGTTCAATGTCAGTGTTTCCCTCTACATAACTTGTTCAATGTCAGTGTTTCCCTCTACATAACTTGAAAGTGTAACAATAAAAGTCAGCACAGAATGTTCCTTGATTTTCTATTCTTCTGCTGAACCATGACCCCTCAGTGCTATACTGTACCATGCTTGAGGCAGAAGGAATGGAACCAGCTAGTTCACGGGCCACAAAAACCGCCATGCACACAATATTTTATCACAATGTTTGTGTATGTACAGTGGGGTCTGTAATTATTGAATCTCTTAATAAAGATGAGCAAAAAAGACTGTATAAAGAATACAAATACTGAGCTATATTGTATATGTTGCTATATTGTATGTAATATTTTTAAATGTAAAAACAATATATATTATATTAATACAATCGCTCAGAGAATGATATTTTGTGTAACAAGTAATAAAAAATATTTAAAAAAGATGGGGAAAATGTTTGGATCCTCTTTCACAATACCCATTGTGAGGAAAATGACACACTCCAAGCCTCTTTCTAAAATGTTTTATGAAATTGGAGAACACTGCCTCCTGAGTGTCATCAGACCCACCAGCTTATTTTACAGAATGAGGTATTTTCTGCATATGCATTGTATGGAACATTTCTGGGATCTTTTATTTCAGCTCATGAAACATGGGACCAGCACTTGCGTTTATATTTTTGTTCAGTATAAATGTGTGTTGATATCAGTTGGCAGGAGTCTTCAACATTATTGTGTTTTGATGTTTTTCTGATCTTTTCTAAGACAAATTTTTCATATATTTGACAAGAAATCAAAGCCTTTGCTTATTCATTTTTTTAGGATTAACTTAAACAAAACAGGTGTAAATATTCCTTAATTTCTGAAAGATAAATACTCGTAGCTTTTATTTGACACCCAATTTGACATGCTCCTTTGAAATTAACATGTTGGTGCACATGGGTCATTTTACAGTCGTGGCCAAAAGGTTTGAGAATGACACAAAACTTATTGAAAATTAATATTTCTGCCTCAGTTTATATGATGGCAATTTGCTTATACTCCAGAATGTTATGAAGAGTGATCACATGAACTGCAATTAATTGCGTAGTCCCTCTTTGCCATGCAAATGAACTGAATCCCCCAAAAACATTTCCAGTGCATTTCAGCCCTGCCACAAAAGGACCAGCTGACATGTTAGTGACTCTCTCGTTAGCACAGGTGTGAGTGTTGACGAGGACAAGGCTGAAGATCACTCTGTCATGCTGATTGAGTTTGAATAACAGACTGGAAGCTTCAAAAGGAGGGTGGTGCTTGGAATCATTGTTCTTCCGCTGTCAACCATGGTTACCTGCAAGGAAACAAGTGCCATCATCATTGTTTTGCACAAAAAGGGCTTCACAGGCAAGGATATTGCTGCCAGTAAGATTGCACCTAAATCAACCATTTATCGGATCATCAAGAACTTCAAGGTGAGCGGTTCAATTGTTGTGAAGAAGGCTTCAGGGCGCCCAAGAAAGTACAGCAAGCGCCAGGACCGTCTCCTAAAGTTGATTGAGCTGCGGGATTGGAGCACCACCCGTACAGAGCTTGCTCAAGCAGGTGTGAGTGCATCTGCACGCACAGTGATGCGAAGACTTTTGGAGGATGGAGGACAAACATCAGGGACAGACTGATATTCTGCAAACGGTACAGGGATTGGACTGCTGAGGACTGGGTTAAAGTCAATTTCTGAGGCAGCAGACTTTGCGAAAATTAACATTTGTGTCATTCTCAACTTTTGGCTGTGACTGTACATGGAAATGACCCATAGCCCTGGTTTCAATCCAAGTGCCAATGCCATTTAGCAAACTCCATGGGTGCTGCATAAGGTCAATGACATCAAGAACTTTACGAAGTACCAGGACATTTTAGCCAAAAACCTGATTACATCTGCCAGGAGGCTGAAACCTGGCCGCAAGTGAATCTTCCAGCAAGACAATGACCCTAAGCCCACAGATGTCCATAAGCGTAGATGAATGATATTGAGGATCTGGAAGGATTCTGTATGGGGGAATGGTCTATGATACATCCAATTTTCTAAAACATTTTAGAAATAGGCTAAATGTTGTTATCCTTGGAGGGTGCTGGAGTTTTGAAAACCCAGGGGATCCAATACTTTTGAGCCCTTTTAGAGGTTTATTTCGATCTTTCTCTGAAAATGTTTATTTTTAGGGCACACAATTGTATTTGTATTTTTTGGGCAACCAATATAGCTCAGTATTATTTTATTTAAAAAATTTGCTCATCTTTATCAATGGATCCAATAATTCCAGATCCCACTGTATACACAGTCACCTCCAAAGGCATTGCGATGAGGTGACCGCTTGCTTTCAGATTAAGTGTCAAAGAATGTCAACCAACCATACCGACAGAGGCTGAAGCATTGGACTGGGGATAATTGGAATGCATTTAATCTACTAATCACACATCAAATAACTTACCAGTATACCTCCCTCTATCCTACCCCCCTCAAATTCATCAGGCCTCAAATGGCTGTGAAATGAAATGTGGGTCGAAGTTGGTGCTGATGGTTTGGAGTGGGTGGGTGTGGGTCATAGCCTCAATTACTCTACTATGATGAGATTTTCTATCAGGTAAAAGGCCACCTAGGGTGAGAGGCAGGAGGTTTACAAAATACCTCATTCAATTTGATAAGAAGTTAACCTGTTGTTACCAAACTTTTTGAAAATGAATTTTCTCTGTTATGTTTGATTTAATAGTAGGCCTAGCCTATATGAGATCAGCCTTTTGCTAACCTCACCTGAAGGAAAGCTTTACAAATACCACAATTTAGAGCTTTATGACAGTAAGGGGAGTGATTAACCGGGTTGTTTGTGTTGGCAATGATGTCCTTTTATGAGAGGGCTAGAATGTTTGCTCACCAAACTGAAATGCGAAGCATCACTGTGTGACCCACTTACACTTGACCTGATGCAAATGGCACGTGGAGACTGCCGCAGTTAGACATTAGTGCCTAGTTTGAGAAACAGACGCCTCACAAGTCCTCAACTAGAAGCTTCATTAAATAGTACCTGCAAAACACCAGTCTCAACGTCAACAGTGAAGAGGCAACTCCGGGATGCTGGCCTTCTAGGCAGAGTTCCTCTGTCCAGTGCCTGTGTTCTCCTCCCCATCTTTTTCTTTTTATTGGCCAGTCTGTAATATGTATTTTTCTTTGCAACTCTGCTGAGAAGGCCAGCATCCCGGAATCACCTCTTCACAGTTGACATTGGTTTTTTTTACGGATACTATTTAATGAAGCTGCCAGTTGAGGACTTTCTCAAACTAGACACTCTAATGTAATTGTCCTCTTGCTCAGTTGTGCACCGGGGCCTCCCACTCCTCTTTCTATTCTGGTTAGGGCTAGTTTGTTCTGTGAAAGGAGTAGTACACAACGTTGTACGAGATCTTCAGTTTTTTGCATGGAATAGCCTTCATTTCTCAGAACAAGAATAGACTGATGAGTTTAGGTCCCCTCAGATCCCCTTCAGATCAGACCTCCTGCCCACCCCATATACCCCACCTCCGCAAAGAGGGCCTCAACATGGAAGTCACACATACGCCCAGGTCGTGAGCGGGCGTACACTAGCCCAAGCCAATGGCATGTTATTTTTTTTTAAAGAATTCACCTTTATTTAACCAGGTAGGCAAGTTGATAACAAGTTCTCATTTACAATTGCGACCTGGCCAAGATAAAGCAAAGCAGTTCGACACATACAACGACACAGAGTTACACATGGAGTAAAACAAACATACAGTATACAAACATGCATACAGTATAAACAAGTCTATATACGATGTGAGCAAATGAGGTGAGATGATAAGGGAGGTAAAGGCAAAAAAAGGCCATGGTGGCAAAGTAAATACAATATAGCAAGTAAAACACTGGAATGGTAGATTTGCAGTGGAAGAATGTGCAAAGTAGAAATAAAAATAATGGGGTGCAAAGGAGCAAAATAAATCAAATAAATACAGTAGGGAAAGAGGTAGTTGTTTGGGTACAGGTGCAGTAATATGTGAGCTGTTCTGACAGTTGGTGCTTAAAGCTAGTGAGGGAGATAAGTGTTTCCAGTTTCAGTGCTTTTTGTAGTTCGTTCCAGTCATTGGCAGCAGAGAACTGGAAGGAGAGGCGGCCAAAGAAAGAATTGGCTCTGGGGGTGACCAGAGAGATATACCTGCTGGAGATATACCTGCTGGAGATGTACCAGATGCTCTGCGGGCTCTGCTCACACTTACTGGCCTAAGGCCAAACCACACAACCAACAACATTGGACACTTTATAGAACACAAAGCCTTCATTATCTCATCCTGAAATATCCAAGGCCTGAGGTCATCTGCCTTTGGCCCAAAGAGCAGGAATCCGGACTTCATCAAAGAAATCAGAAATACAGATATTGCCATCCTACAATAAACCTGGTATAGAGGAGATGGACCCACTGGTTGCCCTCTAGGTTACAGAGAGCTGTTAGTCCCATCCACCAAACTACCAGGTGTGAAACAGGGAAGGGACTCGGGTATGCTAATTTGGTATAGAACAGACCTAACTCACTCCATTAATCAAAACAGGAACATTTTACATTTGGCTAGAAATTCAAAAGGAAATGATCTTAACAGAGAAATGTTCTCCTGTGTGCTACCTATTAGAGGTCGACCGATTAATCGGAATGGCCGATTTAATTAGGGCCGATTTATCAAGATTTCATAACAATCAGTAATCGTCATTTTTGGAAACCAATTGTGGCCGATTTGTTTTATTGATTTGTTTTATTTTTTATTTTTTTTACCTTTTATTTAACTAGGCATGTCAGTTAAGAACACCATCTTATTTTCAATCGCGGCCTAGGAACGGTGGGTTAACTGCCTTGTTCAGGGGCAGAACGACAGATTTGTACCTTGTCAGCTCGGGGATTTGATCTTGCAACCTTCCTGTTATTAGTCCAACGCTCTAACCACCTGCCTTACATAGCACTCCACGAGGAGCCTGCGTGGCTTGGCTGACTACCTGTTACGCTAGTGCAACAAGAAGCCAAGGTAAGTTGCTTGCTAGCATTAAACTTCTCTTATAAAAAAACAATCAATCTTAACATAAACATTAGTTAACTACACATGGTTGATGATATTACTAGTTTATCTAGCTTGTCCTGCATTGCGTATAATCGATGCGGGGCCTGTTAATTTCTCATCGAATCACAGCTACACCAATGTGTACCTAACCATAAACATCCATGCCTTTCTTTAAAATCAATACCTAAGTATATATTTTTAAACCTGCATATTTAGTTAATATTGCCTGCGAACATGAATTTCTTTTAACTAGGGAAATTGTGTCACTTCTCTTGCGTTCCGTGCAAGCAGTCAGGGAATATGCAGCAGTTTGGGCCGCCTGGCTCGTTGCGAACTGTGTGAAGACCATTTATTCCTAACAAAGACAGTAATTAATTTGACAGAATTGTACATAATTATGACATAACATTGAAGGTTGTACAATGTAACAGCAATATTTAGACTTAGGGATGCCACCCGTTAGATAAAATACAGAACGGTTCCGTATTTCACTGAAAGAATAAACGTTTTGTTTTCTAAATGATAGTTTCTGGATTTGACCATATTAATGACCTAAGGCTCGATTTTCTGTGTTATTATGTTATTAAGTCTATGATTTGATATTTGATAGAGCAGTCTGAATGAGCGGTGGTAGGCAGCAGCAGGCTCGTAAGCATTCATTCAAACAGCACTTTTGTGCATTTGCTAGAAGCTCTTCGCTGTGCTTCAACCATTGAGATGTTTGACTTCAAGCCTATCAACTCCCGAGATTAGGCTGGTGTAACCAATGTGAAATGGCTAGCTAGTTAGCGGGGTGCGTGCTAATAGTGTTTCAATCGGTGACGTCACTCGCTCTGAGACCTTGAAGTAGTTGTTCCCCTTGCTCTGCAAGGGCTGCGGCTTTTGTGGAGCAATGGGTAACGATGCTTTGAGGGTAGCTGTTGTTGATGTTTTCCTGGTACAAGCCCAGTTACGGGCGAGGAGAGGGACAGAAGCTATACTGTTACACTGGCAATACTAAAGTGCCTATAAGAACATCCAATAGTCAAAGGTATATGAAATACAAATGGTATAGATTGAAACAGTCCTATAATAACTACAACCTAAAACTTGTTACCTGGGAATATAGAAGTCTCATGTTAAAAGGAACCACCAGCTTTCATATGTTCTCATGTTCTGAGCAAGGAACTGAAACGTTAGCACATATTGCGCTTTTACTTTCTTCTCCAACACTTTGTTTTTGCATTATTTAAACCAAATTGAACGTTTCATTATTTATTTGAGGCTAAATAGATTTTATTGATGTATTATATTAAGATAAAATAAGTGTTCATTCAGTATTGTTGTAATTGTCATTATTACAAATAAAATAAAAAATCGACCGATTTTTAATCGGTATCTGCATTTTTGGTCCTTCAATAATCAGTAACAGCGTTGAAAAATCATAATCGGTCAACCTCTACTACCTATGCCCCTCCCCCCACTAGAATCCCCATACTTTAATGAAGACAGTTTCTCCATCCTGGAGGGGGAAATCAATCATGTCCAGGACCAGGGACCTAAATGCCAGAACCGGACAAGAACCTGACACCCTCAGCACATGGAGACAAACACCTGCCTGGAGGTGACAGCATTCCCTCCCCCTTATGCCCCCCTAGGCACAACTGACAACATAGCCAACAAAAACTGGTCACAACTCCTGCAGCTCTGTCGCACGCTGGTTATGTCCAGTACATAGTCAATCGTAGGCTTCGAGGGGACTGCTATGATAGGTACACCTACAGCTCATCTCTTGGCAGTAGTACTGTAGACTACTTTGTCACTGACCTCAACTCAGAGTCTCTCAGAGCGTTCAGTCAGCCAACTGACACCCCTATCAGACCACAGCACAGTCTACTTGAACAGAGCAATGTTCAAGCATGAGGCATCAAAGGTACTGAGTAATATTAAGAAATGCTATCGATGGAAGGAATGTAGTGTGGAAACCAACCAAAAAACAAAACAATTGAGCAACAACAAATTAAATCCCTTTTTAGACAACTCCCTGGACAAAACATTCCACTGTAATAGTGAAGGTGTAAACTTGGCAGTAGAAAATCTGAAGAGTATATTTGACCTCTCAGCTTCCCTATCAAATCTAAAAAATCTCAAACAGAAAACTAAAGAAAATGAACCGCAATGACATGGTTTGATGAAGAATGCAAAAACCTAAGAAAGAAATTGAGAAACTTGTCCAATCAAAAACATAGAGATCCGGAAAACCTGAGTCTACGCCTTCACTATGGTGAATCACTAAAACAATACAGAAATACACTACGGAAATAGAAGCAGCAGCACATCCAGAAATCGGCTTAATGGAATTGAAGAATTCATAGACTAACCACGTCTGGGAAAATTGGAAAACACTAAACAAACGACAAAGAACTATCTATCCAAAACGGAGATATGTGGGTAAACCAATCTTTTTGGCTCTAACAAACAGCAAATAACATATACATAACTATTAAAGACTACCAGAACCCACTTGATTCTCCAATTTCATTCAATGAACTACAGGACAAAATACAAACCCTCCAACCAAAAAAGGCCTGTGGTGTTGTTGTTTTTTTATTTATTATTATTATTTTACCTTTTTATTTAACCAGGCAAGTCAGTTAAGAACAAATTCTTATTTTCAATGACGGCCTAGGAACAGTGGGTTAACTGTCTGTTCAGGGGCAGAACGACAGATTTGTACCTTGTCAGCTCGGGGGTTTGATCTTGCAACCGTCCAACGCTCTAACCACTAGGCTACTCTGCCACCCCATTGATGGTATCCTCAATGAAATGATAAAATATATAGAACCCATTTCCCTCTATGTTTCTGAGGTATGGGGTCCGCTCACCGACCAAGAATTCACTAAATGGGACAAACACCAAATTGAGACTCTGCATGCAGAATCCTGCAAAAACTATCCTCTGTGTACAACGTAGAACACCAAATGTATGCAGAGCATAATAATGCCAATACCTGCTAATTATCAAAATCCAGAAAAGAGCCATTAAATTCTTCAACCACCTTAAAGGAAGCTATTACATTTACATTTACATTACATTTAAGTCATTTAGCAGACGCTCTTATCCAGAGCGACTTACAAATTGGTGAATTCACCTTCTGACATCCAGTGGAACAGCCACTTTACAATAGTGCATCTAAATCATTAAGGGGGGGTGGTGAGAAGGATTACTTATCCTATCCTAGGTATTCCTTGAAGAGGTGGGGTTTCAGGTGTCTCCGGAAGGTGGTGATTGACTCCGCTGTCCTGGCGTCGTGAGGGAGTTTGTTCCACCATTGGGGGGCCAGAGCAGCGAACAGTTTTGACTGGGCTGAGCGGGAACTGTACTTCCTCAATGGTAGGGAGGCGAGCAGGCCAGAGGTGGATGAACGCAGTGCCCTTGCTTGGGTGTAGGGCCTGATCAGAGCCTGGAGGTACTGCGGTGCCGTTCCCCTCACAGCTCCGTAGGCAAGCACCATGGTCTTGTAGCGGATGCGAGCTTCAACTGGAAGCCATTGGAGAGAGCGGAGGAGCGGGGTGACGTGAGAGAACTTGGGAAGGTTGAACACCAGACGGGCTGCGGCGTTCTGGATGAGTTGTAGGGGTTTAATGGCACAGGCAGGGAGCCCAGCCAACAGCGAGTTGCAGTAATCCAGACGGGAGATGACAAGTGCCTGGATTAGGACCTGCGCCGCTTCCTGTGTGAGGCAGGGTCGTACTCTGCGGATGTTGTAGAGCATGAACCTACAGGAACGGGCCACCGCCATGATGTTGGTTGAGAACGACAGGGTGTTGTCCAGGATCACGCCAAGGTTCTTAGCGCTCTGGGAGGAGGACACAATGGAGTTGTCAACCGTGATGGCGAGATCATGGAACGGGCAGTCCTTCCCCGGGAGGAAGAGCAGCTCCGTCTTGCCGAGGTTCAGCTTGAGGTGGTGATCCGTCATCCACACTGATATGTCTGCCAGACATGCAGAGATGCGATTCGCCACCTGGTCATCAGAAGGGGGAAAGGAGAAGATTAATTGTGTGTCGTCTGCATAGCAATGATAGGAGAGACCATGTGAGGTTATGACAGAGCCAAGTGACTTGGTGTATAGCGAGAATAGGAGAGGGCCTAGAACAGAGCCCTGGGGGACACCAGTGGTGAGAGCGCGTGGCGAGGAGACAGATTCTCGCCACGCCACCTGGTAGGAGCGACCTGTCAGGTAGGACGCAATCCAAGCGTGGGCCGCGCCGGAGATGCCCAACTCGGAGAGGGTGGAGAGGAGGATCTGATGGTTCACAGTATCGAAGGCAGCCGATAGGTCTAGAAGGATGAGAGCAGAGGAGAGAGAGTTAGCTTTAGCAGTGCGGAGCGCCTCCGTGATACAGAGAAGAGCAGTCTCAGTTGAATGACTAGTCTTGAAACCTGACTGATTTGGATCAAGAAGGTCATTCTGAGAGAGATAGCGGGAGAGCTGGCCAAGGACGGCACGTTCAAGAGTTTTGGAGAGAAAAGAAAGAAGGGATACTGGTCTGTAGTTGTTGACATCGGAGGGATCGAGTGTAGGTTTTTTCAGAAGGGGTGCAACTCTCGCTCTCTTGAAGACGGAAGGGACGTAGCCAGCGGTCAGGGATGAGTTGATGAGCGAGGTGAGGTAAGGGAGAAGGTCCCCGGAAATGGTCTGGAGAAGAGAGGAGGGGATAGGGTCAAGCGGGCAGGTTGTTGGGCGGCCGGCCGTCACAAGAAGCGAGATTTCATCTGGAGAGAGAGGGAGAAAGAGGTCAGAGCACAGGGTAGGGCAGTGTGAGCAGAACCAGCGGTGTCGTTTGACTTAGCAAACGAGGATCGGATGTCGTCGACCTTCTTTTCAAAATGGTTGACGAAGTCATCTGCAGAGAGGGAGGAGGGGGGGGGTGAGGAGGATTCAGGAGGGAGGAGAAGGTGGCAAAGAGCTTCCTAGGGTTAGAGGCAGATGCTTGGAATTTAGAGTGGTAGAAAGTGGCTTTAGCAGCAGAGACAGAGGAGGAAAATGTAGAGAGGAGGGAGTGAAAGGATGCCAGGTCCGCAGGGGGCGAGTTTTCCTCCATTTCCGCTCGGCTGCCCAGAGCTCTGTTCTGTGAGCTCGCAATGAGTCATCGAGCCACGGAGCGGGAGGGGAGGACCGAGCCGGCCTGGAGGATAGGGGACATAGAGAGTCAAAGGATGCAGAAAGGGAAGAGAGGAGGGTTGAGGAGGCAGAATCAGGAGAAAGGTTGGAGAAGGTATGAGCAGAGGGAAGAGATGATAGGATGGAAGAGGAGAGAGTAGCGGGGGAGAGAGAGCGAAGGTTGGGACGGCGCGATACCATCCGAGTAGGGGCAGTGTGGGAAGTGTTGGATGAGAGCGAGAGGGAAAAGGATACAAGGTAGTGGTCGGAGACTTGGAGGGGAGTTGCAATGAGGTTAGTGGAAGAACAGCATCTAGTAAAGATGAGGTCGAGCGTATTGCCTGCCTTGTGAGTAGGGGGAAGGTGAGAGGGTGAGGTCAAAAGAGGAGAGGAGTGGAAAGAAGGAGGCAGAGAGGAATGAGTCAAAGGTAGACGTGGGGAGGTTAAAGTCGCCCAGGACTGTGAGAGGTGAGCCGTCCTCAGGAAAGGAGCTTATCAAGGCATCAAGCTCATTGATGAACTCTCCGAGGGAACCTGGAGGGCGATAAATGATAAGGATGTTAAGCTTGAAAGGGCTGGTAACTGTGACAGCATGGAATTCAAAGGAGGCGATAGATAGATGGGTAAGGGGAGAGAGAGAGAATGACCACTTGGGAGAGATGAGGATCCCGGTGCCACCACCCCGCTGACCAGAAGCTCTCGGGGTGTGCGAGAACACGTGGGCGGACGAAGAGAGAGCAGTAGGAGTAGCAGTGTTATCTGTGGTGATCCATGTTTCCGTCAGTGCCAGGAAGTCGAGGGACTGGAGGGAGGCATAGGCTGAGATGAACTCTGCCTTGTTGGCCGCAGATCGGCAGTTCCAGAGGCTACCGGAGACCAGGAACTCCACGTGGGTCGACGCGCTGGGACCACCAGATTAGGGTGGCCGCGGCCACGCGGTGTGGAGCGTTTGTATGGTCTGTGCAGAGAGGAGAGAACAGGGATAGATAGACACATAGTTGACAGGGTACAGAAGAGGCTACGCCAATGCAAAGGAGATTGGAATGACAAGTGGACTACACGTCTCGAATGTTCAGAAAGTTAAGCTTACGTAGCAAGAATCTTATTGACTAAAATGATTGAAATGATACAGTACTGCTGGAGTAGGCTAGCTGGTAGTGGCTGCGATGTAGCTAACCTAGAAAATCGCTCTAGGCTAAACAATTGACTTAGATACAAAGACGGCTATGTAGCTAGCTAGCTACGATCAAACAAAACAAACCGTTGTACTGTAATAGTTACTACAGTGCTGCTATTCGGGGGCTAGCTGGCTAGCTACGTTAAAAGAACGACAATAGCTGGCCAGCTAACCTAGAAAATCGCTCTAGACTACACAATTGTCTTAGATACAAAGACGGCTATGTAGCTGGCTAGCTACGATCAAACAAATCAAACCTTTGTACTGTAATGAAGTGAAATGAAAAATGTGATACTACCTGTGGAGCGACGCGGAATGTTGACCGGGTAGTTGGAGTTCAATTCGGTAGAGGTTAGCTAGCTGTTGGCTAGCTAGCTAGCAGCATTTCCTACGTTAAGGACGACAAATAGCTGGCTAGCTAACCTCGGTAAATTAAGATAATCACTCTAAGTCTACACACTCGAAACTGCACAATTATCTTGGATACGAAGACAGCGAAGACAACTATGTAGCTAGCTGACACTACGCTAATCGAGTCGTTCAGTTGAGTTCCCAAACCTTCCATAACAAATGCGTCACCTACAGAGAGATGAACCAAAGCAAAACACACCCCACAGAGCCCCAGGACAGCAACAAAATTAGACCCAACCAAATCATGAGAAAACAAAAAGATAATTCTTTCCAATGTGTCAAGTAATTAACAAAGAAACAGAGCAAACTAGAATGTTATTTGGCCCTAAACGGAGAGTACACAGTGGCAAAATACCTGACCACTGTGACTGACCCAAACTTAAGGAAAGCTTTGACTATGTACAGACTCAGTGAGCATAGCCTTGCTATTGAGAAAGGCCACTGTAGGCAGACCTGGCTCTCAAGAGAAGACCGACTATGTGCACACTGCCCACAAAATGAGGTGAAACTGAGCTACCCTTCCTAACCTCCTGCCTAATGTATGACCATATTAGAGACCCATACAGTGGGGCAAAAAAGTATTTAGTCAGCCACCAATTGCGCAAGTTCTCCCACTTAAAAAGATGAGGCCTGTAATTTTCATCATAGGTACACTTCAACTATGACAGACAAAATGAGAAATAAAATCCAGAAAATCACATTGTAGGATTTTTAATGAATTTATTTGCAAATTATGGTGGAAAATAAGTATTTGGTCACCTACAAACAAGCAAGATCTCTGGCTCTCACAGACCTGTAACTTCTTCTTTTAGAGGCTCCTCTGTCCTCCACTCGTTACCTGTATTAATAGTACCTGTTTGAACTTGTTATCAGTATAAAAGACACCTGTCCACAACCTCAAACAGTCACACTCCAAACTCCACTATGGCCAGGACCAAAGAGCTGTCAAAGGACACCAGAAACAAAATTGTAGACCTGCACCAGGCTGAGAAGACTGAATCTGCAATAGGTAAGCAGCTTGGTTTGAAGAAATCCACTGTGGGAGCAATTGTTAGGAAATGGAAGACATACAAGACCATTGATAATCTCCCTCGATCTGGGGCTCCACGCAAGAGCTCACTCCGTGGGGTCAAAATGATCACAAGAACGGTGAGCAAAAATCCCAGAACCACACAGGGGGACCTAGTGAATGACCTGCTGAGAGCTGGGACCAAAGTAACAAAGCCTACCATCAGTAACACACTATGCCGCCAGGCCCGCCTGAAGTTTGCTAGAGAGCATTTGGATGATCCAGAAGAAGATTGAGAGAATGTCATATGGTCAGATGAAACCAAAATATAACTTTTTGGTAAAAACTCAACTCGTTGTGTTTGGAGGACAAAGAATGCTGAGTTGCATCCAAAGAACACCAAACCTACTGTGAAGCATGGGGGTGGAATCATCATGCTTTGGGGCTGTTTTTCTGCAAAGGGACCAGGACGACTGATCCGTGTAAAGGAAAGAATGAATGGGGCCATGTATCGTGAGATTTTGAGTGAAAACCTCCTTCCATCAGCCAGGGCATTGAAGATGAAACGTGGCTGGGTCTTTCAGCATGACAATGATCCCAAACACACTTCCCAGGCAAGGAGTGGCTTCGTAAGATCATTTCAAGGTCCTGAAGTGGCCTAGCCAGTCTCCAGATCTCAACCCCATAGAAAATCTTTGGAGGGAGTAGAAAGTCTGTGTTTCCCAGCAACAGCCCCAGAACATCACTGCTCTAGAGGAGATCTGCATGGAGGAATGGGCCAAAATACCAGCAACAGTGTGTGAAAACCTTGTGAAGATTTACAGAAAATGTTTGACCTCTCATTGCCAACAAAGGCTATATAACAAAGTATTGAGATACACTTTTGTTATTGACCAAATACTTATTTTCCACCATCATTTGTAAATAAATTCATTAAAAATCATGTGATTTTTCTGGAGTTTTTTTTTTCTCATATTGTCTGTCATAGTTGAAGTGTACCTATGATGAAAATTACATGCCTCTCATCTTTTTAAGTTTAACTTGCACAATTGGTGGCTGACTGAATACTTTTTTGCCCCACTGTATTTCCCTCAGATTACACAGATCCACAAAGATTTCGAAAACAAAACCGATTTTGATAAACTCCCATATCTACTAGGTGACATATCGCGGTGTGTAAGATTTGTGACCCGTTGCCACAAAAGGTCAACCAGTGAAGAACAAACACCGTTGTAAATACAACACATGTTTTTATTTTTTTCCCCTTTTGTACTTTAACCATTTTGTACATCGTTACAACACTGTATATATAAATTTGACATTTTGTAATGTCATTATTATTTTGGAACTGCCGTGAGTGTAATGTTTACTGTTAATATACAAAAGTGAAATAAACAATAAAAATTATCTACTTCACTTGCTTTGGCAATGGTAATTAATGTTTCCCATTCCAATAAAGCCCCTTGAATTGAATTGAGTTTCAGAAGAAATATCTTTGTTTCTTGCCATTTTGACCCTGTAATCAAACACAGATGCTGATGCTTAAGATACTCAACTAGTCTAAAGAAGGCCAGTTTTATTGCTTCTTTATTCATCCTTTTTAAAATGATCAACTTGGATTAGCTAACACAACGTGCCATTGGAACACAGGAGTGATGGTTGCTGATAATGGGTTTCTCTACGCCTACAGTATGTAGATATTCCATTGAAAATCAGCCATTTCCAGCTACAATAGTCATTTACAACATTAACCATTTCTACACTGTATTTCTGATCAATTTGATGTTATTTTAATGGGGGAAAATGTGTTTTTCTTTCAAAAACAAGAGCATTTCTGAGTGACCCCAAACTTTTGAACAGAAATATATATATATATATATATATATCTGTTCAAAAGTATATGAAAATGTTAACATTCCAACCATGAGGCCACTAGGTCATTTTAATACAGGAAAGGTTTTTGAGTGACGTAACTGGACAGACAAAGCACTACACTGAAGAGGTTCCTCTGTGTGTGCTGTGTGGGGAACAAAACATTTCTCACATGCAGGGACTTGTCATACACACATTCCACAAAACACATGTTAGTTGGATTCACAGATACAAATTAGAATATATTCTAGTAGTGAGAGATTCTATGACTCACAGTTGACATAATGGAGAGAACTGTCTTGCAGAGAGTGGCCTGAAACCCCATGTGCAATACTACATTTCCCCCAAGGGATACAATAAAGAAATGTAATGGACTATCGTTTCGCTTTGCTTATTTGAGCTGTTCTTGCTGTAATATGGACTTAGCCCTATTTGGTAAAAGACCATCTTCTGTATACCACCCTTACCTAACTGATTGGCTCAAACACATTAAGAAGGAAAGAAATTCCACAAATTAACTTAACAAGGCACACCTGTTAATTGAAATGCATTCCAAGTGACTACCTCATGAAGCTGGTTGAGATGATGCCAAGAGTGTGCAAAGCTGTCATCAAGGCAAAGGGTGGCTACTTTGAAGAATTTCAAATATATAAAATATATTTTGATTTATTTAACACTTTTTGGGTGACTACATGATTCCTCGTGTTATGTCATAGTTTTGATGTCTTCACTATTATTCAACAATGTAGAAAATAGTACAAATAACGAACCCTTGAATGAGTAGGTGTGTCCAAACCTTTGACTGGTACTGTATGTTCTCTCTTCAACTGGTTTGGGGACATTTCTAACAGCTGAATATGGTCTCTGCATTTCCAAGCTGAAGGTGTCATCCACATTCCTTAAATGTTCTTCTTTGAGGTTTTTATGACCTTGAAGTCTCTTACAATTGCGTGATCTCTTAGTCTCACCGAGTCTCTTAGTATCACTTAGCTTTCCTGCAATGTTGTTGATGCTGAGTCTGTTGAATAAAATTATATCCCTACAATATTTCTCAATTCTTTCTTCATGTTACACCACAAAAGAAAACCCTTTCAAAAGATTTCCAATTCAAATTAACCACAGTTCTGCATTTGATAAATGTTTACCCATAGTCTTTTGCACATCTCTAGGGTAGGGGTTCCTAATCTTTTTCAGCACAGGACCCAAATGAGAAATGGACTGTACTTCCGTGACCCAAATTATCTAGAAATAGTGTGTGATTTCTAGATGTATTCTCATAACTGGCGACCCACCTCTCACATGCCCAAGGCCTCTACTCTAGGGTGATGGATGCCCTATGCTAAGCGCATGCGATGGCCTGTGGGTATAAGACATGCACCAATGAGTATGAAAAATCTCCTCGTTTTGAAGCTACAGTAGAAAAAAAAACATTTCAGCAGACGACACAGTCCTGACTGGCCGGCTGGACGGCGAAACTCAGCTTGGGTTGGCTCTGGGGAGGTGGAAATTACTGTGAGATGAGCTGGGTGTTGTCTGTATGAGCGCGAATGGAGTATGAGCACGAATGGAGTATGAGCGCGAATGGAGTATGAGCGCGAATGGAGTATGAGCGCGAATGGAGTATGAGCGCGAATGGAGTATGAGCGCGAATGGAGTACAGCCAAACCAAGGAGTATGGATCAGCTTGTTTATCATCAAAGGAATTTATCCCAAATGAATTATACTGCATGGCTGTATTCCATACAGTTTCTATGACCTGGGTATTGTGGATTTATGTTGACTGTCCTACAGTTACATTTCTGGTTCCGAGAATAGCCTACCAGTTGGAAAAGGATGGTTTACTCTACGCCTGCCATTCAATCCATACTCTCTTTGTGAGAGGTCCTGGGAGCCATTGCCCTAAAAGGCAAGCTGAAGGCACAAATGTTAATATGTAACCTAGTATACTGTCTGAAAGACAAAGGGACAGTTAGGGGTTTGAGAACAGAAACCTGGCTTCTCCCTACAATTGTATTTTATCTTTATTGAACCTTTATTTAACTAGGCATGTCAGTTAAGAACAAATTCTTATTTACAATGATGGCCTACACCTGCCAAACCCAGACGACGCTGGGACTCCCAATGGGACCTATGGGACTCCCAATCACATCCGGTTGTGATACAGCCTGGATTCGAATCAGGGTGTCTGTAGTGACACCTCTAGCACTGACATGCAGTGCCTTAGACCGCTGTGCCACCTGGGAGCCATCTCCTCCATCAATACCTGTCCCAGACATTTCTAAATCTAGGCCTAATCAGATTCAATAAAAACACATGGGCTTATTGGTATGGGAGAGTGTGCTGCTTCACTGATCCTATTACTATAGCCTTTCCAATTAAAGTGGTAGTGTGTTCCACTGGTAAGATCCCCATGGGGACTGCAACCTGTATCTAGGCTCTAGCACACGGCCTGGAGGAGAGGAGGGTTTGGAGTGATGACGTCACTGTCTCAAGTGGTGGAGGAGAGGCCTCCTGTATTGTGGGACCTGCTATATTTCATTAGTCTAATTTTGTTTTGGCCTAAATGACAAGGGGTTTACTCTCTTATTCCTTTTTTCCCCTCTTCTCTCCTTCCCCTCCTCCTTCCCTCTTCTCTATAATGTGAGTCACACCCACAGGAAGCCATGTGGCGACCGGGGTGGTAGAGCAGTAATGTTGTCCTAATCTGTAGTGAGACCATATAGACCTGTAACACTGTGTTTAGCCAGCCTTTATTGAAGCATACACTAGACATACTTGTCTTGAAAATCATGGAATATGTAGTTGCCGACTTTATCCAGTTTTAGAATCCTTGCCCCCACCCTATAGTTAAGTTCTCTATAAAATGAGAGTCACAAACTTGGCACACTGTCACACTAGGCGTTCCTTACACGGTTTTAACCATCTGCTACCCATGTGTTTTGTGACAGTGGGCTTTGCTTCTGTTTTGACAAAATATGCTAATGGTATACCACTATAGGCTAAGGCTAGCCACATCTCCAGATCCCTCACGCTCTCCCTCTCTTTTACTTCAGTTCAATTTAAGCCTAAGACACTTGACTTGTTTTCGACTGCCCTTTTGGATAATGGGAAGAATGAAAGCGGTGTTCACATTGTCAGAGCATATGGTAACGAACAGACCCATCAAAACAAGTCCTCACTCATTACCTGTTCCACGTTGTCCACAAACTATTTTAGCCTTTACTCCACTGTCTCCCTCCCTCCCCCCTTACACTCTCTCTCTCCCTCCATATTTCAATTTCACCTCTCTCTTTCCATCTGGAGAGCTTCAATGGTGAGGAGAAACAGAGCGTACTGATAGTTCTGCTATAGTCTGACTGATGCAGCAGAGCTTTGAGGAAGTCTTGGCTATTATGAAAGCTGGTCAGTGGGGAAAGAGGGTCTGGCCTTTGATCACACCATGATGTGGACACTGTTTTTATTTCTCGTCCTCTCTTCCTCTTGCTTTCTCAGAGGGCAGCGATGCTGGGTACTGTGGGAAGGATTTATTAAAGCCAAGGGTGTGTGTTTAACCACTATTTTAAGCGCTCTTTTGTTCAAGGTTGTAAAGATTTGTGTCGTAACTTGCTGTTTTCTTCCCCTCTCCCTCACAGGGCAGTGATGCCTGGTATGGTGATGTTTCGGCGGCGCTGGTCAGTTGGCAGTGATGACCTAGTGCTGCCCGCCCTCTTCCTCTTTCTACTGCACTGCATCTGGTGAGTACTGCGTTTGGATGTTTTTCTCTGTGAGTGTATGTTCCTGTGTCTGTCTGTGGTCCGGAGTCCCCTCACCAAGCTAAAAGTATGAAGCTGTATATGAGATGAAATACTTACCCCCCAAAAAATGTTGTCTGAACCATGGGTGTGTCATCTGTGTGACCATTCCCCTCTCTCCCCCTCCCCTGCAAGGCTGGTGGTTCTGTCTGTGGTTCTGTTCGGCCTGCCCTATGGTTCAGACCAGTCCTGCTCGGTCACCCTGGTGGACCATGGCCGGGGCTACCTGGGCATCTTGGTCAGCTGCCTGATCTGTGAGAGCGCCATCATATGGCTGAGTATGAGAGGCAGCATCCTCTACACACAGCCCAGAGAAGCTGTGCAATATGTCATCTACATACGACTAGGTAAGACACACCCACATGTTATCACAGACACACAATATACAGTTGAAGTCGGAAGTTTGCATACACTTAGTTTGGAGTCATTAAAACTCGTTTTTCAACCACTCCACAAATGTCTTGCCAAAACTATAGTTTTTTAACAAGTCGGTCAGGACATCTACTTTGTGCATGACCCAAGTAATTTTTCCAAAAATTGTTTACAGACAGATTATTTAACTTAAAATTCACTGTATCACAATTCCAGTGCGTCAGAAGTTTACATACACTAAGTTGACTGTGCCTTTTAAACAGCTTGGAAAAATCCAGAAAATTATGTCATGGCTTTAGAAGCTTCTGATAGGCTAATTGACATATTTTGAGTCAATTGGAGCTGTACCAATGTATGTATTTCAAGGCCTACCTTCAAACTCAATGCCTCTTTGCTTGACATCATGGAAAATCAAAAGCAATCAGCCAAGACCTCTGAAAAAGAATTGTAGACCTCCACAAGTCCTGTTCATCCTTGGGAGCAATTTCCAAATGCCTGAAGGTACCACGTACAGTGCCTTGCGAAAGTATTTGGCCCCCTTGAACTTTGCGACCTTTTGCCACATTTCAGGCTTCAAACATAAAGATATAAAACTGTATTTTTTTGTGAAGAATCAACAACAAGTGGGACACAATCATGAAGTGGAACGACATTTATTGGATATTTCAAACTTTTTTAACAAATCAAAAACTGAAAAATTGGGCGTGCAAAATTATTCAGCCCCCTTAAGTTAATACTTTGTAGCGCCACCTTTTGCTGCGATTACAGCTGTAAGTCGCTTGGGGTATGTCTCTATCAGTTTTGCACATCGAGAGACTGAAATTTTTTCCCATTCCTCCTTGCAAAACAGCTCGAGCTCAGTGAGGTTGGATGGAGAGCATTTGTGAACAGCAGTTTTCAGTTCTTTCCACAGATTCTCGATTGGATTCAGGTCTGGACTTTGACTTGGCCATTCTAACACCTGGATATGTTTATTTTTGAACCATTCCATTGTAGATTTTGCTTTATGTTTTGGATCATTGTCTTGTTGGAAGACAAATCTCCGTCCCAGTCTCAGGTCTTTTGCAGACTCCAACAGGTTTTCTTCCAGAATGGTCCTGTATTTGGCTCCATCCATCTTCCCATCGATTTTAACCATCTTCCCTGTCCCTGCTGAAGAAAAGCAGGCCCAAAACATGATGCTGCCACCACCATGTTTGACAGTGGGGATGGTGTGTTTAGGGTGATGAGCTGTGTTGCTTTTACGCCAAACATAACGTTTTGCATTGTTGCCAAAAAGTTCAATTTTGGTTTCATCTGACCAGATCACCTTCTTCCACATGTTTGGTGTGTCTCCCAGGTGGCTTGTGGCAAACTTTAAATGACACCTTTTATGGATATCTTTAAGAAATGGCTTTCTTTGCCACAGCTTTGGTAGTATGCTTGGGGTCATTGTCCATTTGGAAGACACATCTGCGACCAAGCTTTACCTTCCTGACTGATATCTTGAGATGTTGCTTCAATATATCCTCAGAATTTTCCATCCCTCATGATGCCATCTATTTTGTGAAGTGCACCAGTCCTTCCTGCAGCAAAGCACCCCCACAACATGATGCTGCCTCTCCCGTGCTTCACTGTTGGGATGGTGTTCTTCGGCTTGCAAGCCTCCCCCTTTTTCTTCCAAAGATGACGATGATCATTATGTCCAAACAGTTCTATTTTTGTTTCATCAGACCAGAGGACATTTCTCCAAAAAGTACGATCTTTGTCCCCATGTGCAGTTGCAAACCATAGTCTGGCTTTTTTATGTCTGTTTTGGAGCAGTGGCTTCTTCCTTGCTGAGTGGCCATTCAGGTTATGTCGATATAGGACTCATTTTACTGTGGATATAGATACTTTTGTACCTGTTTCCTCCAGCATCTTCACAGGGTCCTTTGCTGTTGTTCTGGGATTGATTTGTACCTTTCACACAAGTACGTTCATCTCTAGGAGACAGAACGCGTCTCCTTCCTGAGCGGTATGATGGCTGCGTGGTCCCATGGTGTTTATACTTGCGTACTATTGTTTGTACAGATGAACGTGGTACCTTCAGGTGTTTGGAAATTGCTCCCAAGGATGAACCAGACCTGTGGTGGTCTACAATGTTGTTTCAGAGGTCTTGGCTCATTTATTTTGATTTTCCCATGATGTCAAGCAAAGAGGCACTGAGTTTGAAGGTAGGCCTTGAAATACATCCACAGGTACACCTCCAATTGACAAAAATGATGTCAATTAGCCTATCAGAAGCTTCTAAAGCCATGACATAATTTTCTGGAATTTTCCAAGCTGTTTAAAGGCACAGTCAACTTAGTATATGTAAACTTCTGACCCACTGGAATTGTGATACAGTGAATTATAAGTGAAATAATCTGTCTGTAAACAATTGTTGGAAATATGACTTGTCATGCACAGAGTAGATGTCCTAACCGACTTGCCAAAACTATAGTTTGTTAACAAGACATTTGTGGAGTGGTTGAAAAACAAGTTTTAATGACTCTAACCTAAGTGTATGTAAACCTCCGACTTCAACTGTAAATAAGGTATTTCGTTTTTCATTTTTTTTATGCATTTGTTTTTATTTTTTACTTCCCTAAGGCACTGTATACTCAACCTGTTCTCAGAATATCCTGTCTAATTTCACAATATTGAGTAATGTTTTTTCCCTGTTTCACTTCCCTCTCTTCCTCCCTGCTTTCTCTTTCAGCCATCTTGTTGGTGGAGTTGGTATATGCAGTGGTGGGGATCGCCTGGCTTTTCCAATACTACCAACCGTGCTCTGATGTCACTGCCAAGAACCTTGCTTTGGGTGAGTTCGAGAGGGAGTATGAGGGAGCAGCAATCAATGGAGTAAGCATGTTGTAGACTTGAGTAATCTTCAAAGAAAGAACCAGGACGGACTTGTAAAACAAAGTAATGGAGTAGAAATGCCCATGGGCATGTTTCGCTTTTCTTACACATTTGCGTGGTTCGTTATCAAGATCACAATATATCAAAACTATCCTTTCTCCTCCTGGTCTCCCCCAGGGATTGTAGTGTGCAATTGGCTGGTGATTTTCAGCGTGTGCTTCACCCTCATGTGTACCTTTGACCCCACGGGACGTACCTTTGTCAAACTGAAAGCCACCCGGCGACGCCAACGCAACCTCACCACCTACACCCTCAGGTTGGTACTCTCTTCCCTGCATACTACCGTCTGTACACCCTTAGGTTGGTACGATCTGCCCTACACACTACCATCTCTAAACCCTCAGGTTGGTACCCTCTGCCCTACACACTACCATCTCTACAGAGTATACCACCTGCACCCTCAGGTTGGTACCCTCTTCCCTACACACTATTACCGTCTGCCCTACACTCTACTACCCTCTCTGCCCTACTCTGCACCCATCACAGCACACTAAGGTAACCATCCTGCTGTGCCTCCCTTCCTCAGACACCGGCTAGAGGAGGGCCAAGCCAGCAGCTGGAGCAGGAGACTGAAGTTCTTCATGTGCTGCACCCGAGCCCAGGACACACAGTCTGTGAGGGAAATATAATTCTTGTTCCTCTATCTGTCACCCAACTTCTAGCATGATACAATCTATTCAGTGAAAAGCAATGGTTGTGGTTAGGATCTGTTCTTGTGGTTATTCATGGTTCAACCTATCTCTCCTCTCCCGTTAGGATGCGTATTCCGAGGTGGCCAGCCTGTTTGCAGAGTTCTTCAGAGATCTGGACATTGTGCCTAGTGACATCATAGCTGGCCTGGTGCTGCTTCGCCAGAGACAGAGGTCTAACAGAGGTGCCATCCTGGACCAGGTAACAGGGGATGGGGACCAGTGTGGAGAGAGAAAGAGAGGGATGGGGGATAGGTAAAATGCTAACAGAGTTGGAGGGCCTGTGTGTGTTTATGGTCTTTCGAGTACTGAGTATATGAGTATATTCCAATGTGTGAAATAGTTGTTTTTCTCCTTCAGGCCAACAATGACATTTTAGCCTTCTTATCTGGAATGCCTGTAACTCGCAACACCAAATACCTGGACCTTAAGAACTCAGTGAGTGTGTGTTTGTGGATTTATATTGAACCTCTAAGGCAGCGGTGTAGCCTTTTTCTCTGTTTTGGATGTATATCATTGTGTGTGTGTGTCCCTCAGACGGAGATGGGCATGTACAAGGAGGTGTGTTACTACATGCTGTTTGCCCTGGCAGCGTATGGCTGGCCCATGTACCTGATAAGGAAGCCTGCGTGTGGGCTGTGCCGCCTGGCCAGCTCCTGCCAGTAAGTCTGCCTGCCTCCCTCCCATCCCATGCACTTACACCGGTTTCACATTTCACATTCATCAGTATTGACAAAGTGGTAATCCACTGGGACAATAACACTCTGGTCAGACCCCACTCTCTGACACAGTGGGTAAACAATGGAGCACTGACACACAGCGTGTTCCACTCCACTGTTCAGACAAAACACTGACCCACGCACTAACCACTTGACTAGTGATACAAAGACCTAAATACACTGAATCACACAGATATGTTTGTGTTTTAGACTCACACACTCAATCTAAGGACCTATTGTAGTAATCTCTCCATCTCGCTCTCTCTCTTCCTCTCTCCATTTTCCTCTCTCGTCTCTTTGTGTCTGTCCACTACTCTCTCTCTCTATCTCTCTATCTCTCTCTCTATCTCTCTCTCTCTCTCTCTCTCTCTCTCTCTCTCAATCTCTCTCTCTCTCTCTCTCTCTCTCTCTCTCCATCTCTCTCTCTCTCTCCATCTCTCTCTCTCTCTCTCTCTCCATCTCTCTCTCTCTCTCCATCTCTCTCTCTCTCTCTCCATCTCTCTCTCTCTCCTTCTCTTCTCCTCGTCTCTCAGCTGTACATCAGGGTCTGGCTCCAGGCTGTCCCAGACAGTGACAGTGGAGGAAGATAACTGCTGTGGCTGTAACGTCCTGGCTATCCGCCGCCACTTCCTGGACAGAGAGCTGAAGCAGGTCCATGTTGTCTACACATCCTGGCACGACGCGGTGAGTACCAAATGGACGCGTGACAGACTTAAAGGTCAGGGGTCAGTCTGGACAATTACCAGGCATGAGTAGAATACGGAAGATACAACATGCAGTGTTAGTAGAAGCAATTTGCAAAGTACAGATGAACAGGTGTATGATTTGTCATATTGTCTGTCAGTCAACAATCTGCTGAATCACTCTCTTTGGAATTGTTTCTCTAAACAATTCCTCAATTATATATTGCACTTAGTTCCCTCAATAATACAGTGTATGTAATATAACACCTTATATTGCTCTGTACCAAGGGAAGTAAATCACACTGCCAAGTGGCTGACTGGACAAATACTATCCCAATCACATCCAAAATATTGCACCTGTTAATTATTTTCCGTTTGTAGAGGGAAGTTGCCTTTGCGAGAAAGAGAGCACTGAAAACACACTGACTGATTTGTAAAGCAGACTTCTCTGTTAACTGGGCCAAGTCTGACTTTCCATCCATTAAACCACACCATGCAGGCAAGCTAGCAGAGGGTCTGGACTCTGCAGACTCTCATCACAGATGGAGTTAGGCCAGGACACTCCATGATGGAAGTCATCATTATAGTCCTTGGCTGTTTCTTCTGCGATGCCTTTGATTGATGTGTGTAACCAAAATAAATAGATTTAGCTGCTACCTCTCACTATTCTCTTTCTCCCCTTCATAGGTTTACGAGACACCTTTCTTTGTGGCTGTGGATCATGGGAAAAAGAAAGTTGTCATCAGCATTCGAGGAACCCTGTCCCCCAAAGTAAGACACAGTGACAAACCAATGACTCACAAGTGACTGACCAGAGAGTCATCTAACTACCATGGTTGTGTCCCAAATGGTAATCTATTCCCTATTTATTGCAACACTTTTGGCAAGAGCTTCTGGTCAATGTTGTGCATGTAGTGTTTAAAAATAGAGCGAGGGTGATGGCATCTCCCAAAAAGACTGCAACAACCTACACAGTCCACTATATAGGCCAAAAGGTGCTATTTGGGATGCAGACAATGACTCACAAGTGAATGTCAGTCAATCATGGTCCATGTCAGTCAATCATGGAGCACAATACAATGTTATGCAGTACAACGACTTTCAGTGAAGTTAAATTCCTCACAGTTCTATGACATCAAATTCCCATGAAACATTATATGGGCTCAATTTTGCTCAAGTACTGTAAAATCACTATACTTTATCATTTATGAGGTAACTTTTCTTAGTGTCCAAGGAAAGGAGACTATTATTTAACTGGAGCAGGAAGAGAATGTGTTGCACTTGCTTGCAGTATTCAGAACTCCCCTCGAATGTGTGTCAACCATCTATTTAATATGTCACAGTTATTTTTCTCACATCAAAATAGTTTTTTCTTTACTTGAGGAAGTAGAGCTCTCTCGCTCTCTCTGTCTCTCTGTCTCTCTGTCTCTCTGTCTCTCTGTCTCGCTCTCTGTCTCGCTCTCTGTCTCGCTCTCTGTCTCGCTCTCTGTCTCGCTCTCTGTCTCGCTCTCTGTCTCGCTCTCTGTCTCGCTCTCTGTCTCGCTCTCTGTCTCGCTCTGTCGCTCTCTGTCTCGCTCTCTGTCTCGCTCTGTCGCTCTCTGTCTCGCTCGCTCTCTCTCTCTCGCTCTCTGTCGCTCTCTCTCTCTCGCTCTCTCGCTCTCTGTCTCTCTCTCTCTCTCGCTCTCTGTCTCTCTCTCTCTCTCTCTCACACACACACACACATGGTCTCTCTCTCTCTCTCGCTCTCTCGCTCTGTCTCTCTCTCTCGCTCTCTGTCTCTCTCTCTCGTACACACACACACACACACGGTCTCTGTCTCTCTCGCTCTCTCTCACACACACGGTCTCTGTCTCTCTCGCTCTCTCTCTCACACACACACACGGTCTCTCTGTCTCTCTGTCTCTCTCGCTCTCTCTCACTTACACACACGGTCTATCTGTCTCTCTCGCTCTCTCTCACACACACACACGGTCTCTCGCTCTCTCTCACACACGGTCTCTCTGTCTCTCTCGCTCTCTCTCACACACACACACACACGGTCTCTCTGTCTCTCTCGCTCTCTCTCACACACACACACACGGTCTCTGTCTCTCTCGCTCTCTCTCACACACACACACACGGTCTCTGTCTCTCTCGCTCTCTCTCACACACACACACACGGTCTCTCTCGCTCTCTCGCTCTCTCTCTCTCTCTCTCTCTCTCACACACACACACACACATGGTCTCTCTCTCTCGCTCTCTCGCTCTGTCTCTCTCTCTCGCTCTCTGTCTCTCTCTCTCTCGCACACACACACACACACACACACACACACACACACACACACGGTCTCTGTCTCTCTCGCTCTCTCTCACACACACGGTCTCTGTCTCTCTCGCTCTCTCTCTCACACACACACACGGTCTCTCTGTCTCTCTGTCTCTCTCGCTCTCTCTCACTTACACACACGGTCTCTCTGTCTCTCTCGCTCTCTCTCACACACACACACGGTCTCTCGCTCTCTCTCACACACGGTCTCTCTGTCTCTCTCGCTCTCTCTCACACACACACACACACGGTCTCTCTGTCTCTCTCGCTCTCTCTCACACACACACACGGTCTCTGTCTCTCTCGCTCTCTCTCACACACACACACACGGTCTCTGTCTCTCTCGCTCTCTCTCACACACACACACACGGTCTCTCTCGCTCTCTCGCTCTCTCTCTCTCTCTCTCTCTCTCACACACACACACACACATGGTCTCTCTCTCTCGCTCTCTCGCTCTGTCTCTCTCTCTCGCTCTCTGTCTCTCTCTCTCGCACACACACACACACACACACACACACACACACACGGTCTCTGTCTCTCTCGCTCTCTCTCACACACACGGTCTCTGTCTCTCTCGCTCTCTCTCACACACACACACGGTCTCTCTGTCTCTCTGTCTCTCTCGCTCTCTCTCACTTACACACACGGTCTCTCTGTCTCTCTCGCTCTCTCTCACACACACACACGGTCTCTCGCTCTCTCTCACACACGGTCTCTCTGTCTCTCTCGCTCTCTCTCACATACACACACACGGTCTCTCTGTCTCTCTCGCTCTCTCACACACACACATACACACGGTCTCTCTGTCTCTCTCGCTCTCTTTCACACACACACACACGGTCTCTCGCTCTCTCTCTCTCGTTCTCTGTCTCTCTCTCTCTCACACACACACATACACACGGTCTCTCTGTCTCTCTCGCTCTCTCTCTCACACACACACACGGTCTCTCTGTCTCTCTGTCTCTCTCGCTCTCTCTCACTTACACACACGGTCTCTCTGTCTCTCTCGCTCTCTCTCACACACACACACGGTCTCTCGCTCTCTCTCACACACGGTCTCTCTGTCTCTCTCGCTCTCTCTCACACACACACACACACACGGTCTCTCTGTCTCTCTCGCTCTCTCTCACACACACACACACGGTCTCTGTCTCTCTCGCTCTCTCTCACACACACACACACGGTCTCTGTCTCTCTCGCTCTCTCTCACACACACACACACGGTCTCTCTCGCTCTCTCGCTCTCTCTCTCTCTCTCTCTCTCTCACACACACACACACACACATGGTCTCTCTCTCTCGCTCTCTCGCTCTGTCTCTCTCTCTCGCTCTCTGTCTCTCTCTCTCTCTCACACACACACACACACACACACACACACACACACGGTCTCTGTCTCTCTCGCTCTCTCTCACACACACGGTCTCTGTCTCTCTCGCTCTCTCTCTCACACACACACACGGTCTCTCTGTCTCTCTGTCTCTCTCGCTCTCTCTCACTTACACACACGGTCTCTCTGTCTCTCTCGCTCTCTCTCACACACACACACGGTCTCTCGCTCTCTCTCACACACGGTCTCTCTGTCTCTCTCGCTCTCTCTCACATACACACACACGGTCTCTCTGTCTCTCTCGCTCTCTCACACACACACATACACACGGTCTCTCTGTCTCTCTCGCTCTCTTTCACACACACACACACGGTCTCTCTCTCTCTCTCTCGTTCTCTGTCTCTCTCTCTCTCACACACACACACACACACACACACACACACACACACACACACACACACACACACACACACACACACACACACACACACACACGCGGTCTCTGTCTCTCTCGCTCTCTCTCACACACACGGTCTCTTTCTCTCTCGCTCTCTCTCACACACACACACACGGTCTCTGTCTCTCTCGCTCTCTCTCACACACACACACACACGGTCTCTCTGTCTCTCGCTCTCTCTCACACACACACACGGTCTCTGTCTCTCTCGCCCTCTCTCACACACACACACGGTCTCTCTCGCCCTCTCTCTCACACACACACACACACACACACGGTCTCTCTCGCTCTCTCTCACACACACACACACAGTCTCTCTGTCTCTCTGTCTCTCTCGCTCTCTCACACACACACTCACGGTCTCTCTGTCTCTCTCTCACACACACACACACACACACACGGTCTCTCGCTCTCTCTCTCTCTCGCTCTCTCTCTCTCTCACACACACACACACACACACACACACACACACACACACACGGTCTCTGTCTCTCTCGCTCTCTCTCACACACACACACACACTGTCTCTGTCTCTCTCGCTCTCTCTCACACACACACACACGGTCTCTGTCTCTCTCGCTCTCTCTCACACACACACACACACGGTCTCTCGGTCTCTCTCGCTCTCTCTCTCACACACACACACACACACGGTCTCTCTGTCTCTCTCGCCCTCTCTCACACACACACACACACGGTCTCTCTGTCTCTCTCGCTCTCTCTCACACACACACACGGTCTCTCTGTCTCTCTCGCCCTCTCTCACTCACACACACACACACACACACACGGTCTCTCTGTCTCTCTCGCTCTCTCTCACACACACACACGGTCTCTCTGTCTCTCTCGCCCTCTCTCACTCACACACACACACACACACACGGTCTCTCTGTCTCTCTCGCTCTCTCTCACACACACACACGGTCTCTCTCTCTCACACACACACACAGTCTCTCTGTCTCTCTCGCCCTCTCTCACACACACACACACACGGTCTCTCTGTCTCTCTCGCTCTCTCTCACACACACACACGGTCTCTCTGTCTCTCTCGCTCTCTCTCACACACACACACACGGTCTCTCTCTCTCTCTCGCTCTCTCTCACACACACACACGGTCTCTCTGTCTCTCTCGCTCGCTCTCTCTCACACACACACACACACGGTCTCTCTCTCTCGCTCTCTCTCACACACACACACACACGGTCTCTCTCTCTCTCACACACACACACGGTCTCTCTGTCTCTCTCGCTCTCTCTCTCTCACACACACACTGTCTCTCTCTCTCTCGCTCTCTCTCTCACACTCTCTCTCACACACACACACACACACACACACACACACACACACTGTCTCTCTCTTTCTCTCACACACACTGTCTCTCTTGTCTTTCATCTTTTGTTATCACCTCCTCCACTTAAAGTTATGCTCCTGCAACTAAGAAAGTATTTTTTAAACCTCACAATTTGGTCTAGATGTGTCAATGTGTAGTTCATACATGCATAATCTATGAGCAGAATTACTGTTATACCTCAATTAGCCACGAAATCCCTAGTTTGAAAGCGACTGTTTTCTTCAAGCTGTGCCGTGCCAATGTGGCCCAGCCCCCTAACAATTTGAGTTCTGGCCAATGAGTACAGTCCCTCGCATTTGAAAGGGTCCGTGGCACAACTGAAAGCATTCAACCAAAATGTGTCTTCTGCATTCAACCCAGCAACTGAATCAGAGAGGTGCCGTGTGGCTGCCTTAATTGACATCTGCCTTGCTCAAGGGCAGAAGGGCAGATTTTTCCACGTTGCCAGCTCAGAGATTCGAACAAGCAACCTTTCGGTTACGGTCCCAACGCTCTAACCGTTAGGCTACCTGCCGCTGAGTGACAGCTAGTATAGGCCTGCCCAGTGTAATCCAATGAGGTTGCCGGGAGACAGAGGGCAATGATATGGTCCACATATCTGCACGCGTGAAGTAGTACACAATTTTCAGGGACCACTTTTGGCTCGTGAGTGCTACTTTCAGAACGAGTGGCTAAAAAGTTTACAAAAGTACCAGAGAATCTCTTTAAGTGCATGTAGTAGTATAATAACATGTTTTTTTCTCTCTCGCGCGTGTGTGTTATGTTAGGATGCCCTGACGGATCTCACAGGGGACTCTGAGCGTCTGCCAGTGGAGGAGCAGCATGGAAACTGGCTGGGCCACAAGGTCAGAATGCACTCACCCATCCAGAACTAGTCATATCAAAGGTTCCCGTGGGTGTCTCTTTCCCCTCTTACAAGCCATCCCCAAGAGATATTGGTCCAATATGCTCCCAAAGCGCAGGGGCCATTTCACTTCTCAAAAGTGGAATGATTTATAGATGTAAAATGAGTAGATTAAAATGATTTAATAGAGGCTGAAGTGAAGCAAAGATGAATGGAATGTAACAGTCTGCCTCTCCCTCTCTCCTCTATTCTCTCACTTCCTCTCTTCTTCTCTCAGGGGATGGTTTACTCAGCAGAGTACATTAAGAAGAAACTAGAGCAGGAAATGATCTTGTCACAAGCCTTTGGAAGAGATTTGGTACATGAGTGATGAATATGTGGATATGTCTCCGTGTGGAGTGTGGTAGAAAGGATTTGTGTATATCAGTTGAAATGTAATACGTTTGTCTAACTAACACTTTCATGGGAACAGAACATTAGAATAAATATACAACTTTGTTGAAGTGGGTGGGGGGTTAGGGTTAGAGGGGTGTGTGTGTGTGTGTATAAGAGTATAATTCTAATCTGTGTAGAAAGGATTTGTGTATATTGGTTGAAATGTAATACATGTTTACGTAACTTACACTTTCATGGGAACAGAGCATTAGAAGAGTGTGTGTGTGCGCGTGTGTACAAGTCTAAACCTAATGTTTTTCTCAGGGTAAGGGAACCATGCACTACGGGCTGGTGATAGTGGGACACTCCCTTGGTGCCGGTACTGCAGCCATCCTGTCCTTCCTGCTCCGCCCCCAGTACCCCACACTGCAGTGCTACTCCTACTCTCCACCAGGTGGCCTTCTGAGGTAACTATGGCCTTCATCATGTCATCAAACTATATGGTAGATGTATTTGCTCGGCCCATTGCTTGTAGCCACTTGTAGCTATTGCAACAGGACAGAAAGCACCAAGACCTACTCGGATCAAGAACTTTGCATCAGACATCCATATCCCATTGCTTGTATAGGCTGGAATTGCATTGGGAACTAAATTACCGATAGTACACTAAACACGCACACTGAAACGTCTCACCTTCAACCGTCATAAGATCACTGTGTAACATGTCCATGTGTGTCTTTCAGTAGATATTAGGCTCTATTATGGGGCTTGTTTCTTTCAGTAGATATTAGCCTCTATTATGGGGCTTGTTTCTTTCAGTAGATATTAGCCTCTATTATGGGGCTTGTTTCTTTCAGTGGATATTAGCCTCTATTATGGGGCTTGTTTCTTTCAGTAGATATTAGCCTCTATTATGGGGCTTGTTTCTTTCAGTAGATATTAGCCTCTATTATGGGGCTTGTTTCTTTCAGTAGATATTAGCCTCTATTATGGGGCTTGTGTCTTTCAGTAGATATTAGCCTCTATTATGGGGCTTGTTTCTTTCAGTAGATATTAGGCTCTATTGTGGGGCTTGTTTCTTTCAGTAGATATTAGGCTCTATTGTGGGGCTTGTTTCTTTCAGTAGATATTAGGCTCTATTATGGGGCTTGTTTCTTTCAGTAGATATTAGGCTCTATTATGGGGCTTGTTTCTTTCAGTAGATATTAGCCTCTATTATGGGGCTTGTTTCTTTCAGTAGATATTAGCCTCTATTATGGGGCTTGTTTCTTTCAGTAGATATTAGCCTCTATTATGGGGCTTGTTTCTTTCAGTAGATATTAGCCTCTATTATGGGGCGAGTTTCTTTCAGTAGATATTAGCCTCTATTATGGGGCGAGTTTCTTTCAGTAGATATTAGCCTCTTATGGGGCTTGTTTCTTTCAGTAGATATTAGCCTCTATTATGGGGCTTGTTTCTTTCAGTAGATATTAGGCTCTATTATGGGGCTTGTTTCTTTCAGTAGATATTAGCCTCTATTATGGGGCTTGTTTCTTTCAGTAGATATTAGCCTCTATTATGGGGCTTGTGTCTTTCAGTAGATATTAGCCTCTATTATGGGGCTTGTTTCTTTCAGTAGATATTAGGCTCTATTATGGGGCTTGTTTCTTTCAGTAGATATTAGGCTCTATTGTGGGGCTTGTTTCTTTCAGTAGATATTAGGCTCTATTATGGGGCTTGTTTCTTTCAGTAGATATTAGGCTCTATTATGGGGCTTGTTTCTTTCAGTAGATATTAGCCTCTATTATGGGGCGTGTGTCTTTCAGTAGATATTAGCCTCTATTATGGGGCTTGTGTCTTTCAGTAGATATTAGCCTCTATTATGGGGCTTGTGTCTTTCAGTAGATATTAGGCTCTATTATGGGGCTTGTTTCTTTCAGTAGATATTAGCCTCTATTATGGGGCTTGTTTCTTTCAGTAGATATTAGCCTCTATTATGGGGCTTGTGTCTTTCAGTAGATATTAGGCTCTATTATGGGGCTTGTTTCTTTCAGTAGATATTAGCCTCTATTATGGGGCGTGTTTCTTTCAGTAGATATTAGGCTCTATTATGGGGCTTGTTTCTTTCAGTAGATATTAGGCTCTATTATGGGGCTTGTTTCTTTCAGTAGATATTAGCCTCTATTATGGGGCTTGTTTCTTTCAGTAGATATTAGCCTCTATTATGGGGCTTGTGTCTTTCAGTAGATATTAGCCTCTATGGGGCTTGTTTCTTTCAGTAGATATTAGGCTCTATTATGGGGCTTTTTTCTTTCAGTAGATATTAGGCTCTATTGTGGGGCTTGTTTCTTTCAGTAGATATTAGGCTCTATTGTGGGGCTTGTTTCTTTCAGTAGATATTAGGCTCTATTATGGGGCTTGTTTCTTTCAGTAGATATTAGCCTCTATGGGGCTTGTTTCTTTCAGTAGATATTAGCCTCTATTATGGGGCTTGTTTCTTTCAGTAGATATTAGCCTCTATTATGGGGCTTGTTTCTTTCAGTAGATATTAGCCTCTATTATGGGGCTTGTTTCTTTCAGTAGATATTAGCCTCTATTATGGGGCTTGTTTCTTTCAGTAGATATTAGCCTCTATTATGGGGCTTGTTTCTTTCAGTAGATATTAGCCTCTATTATGGGGCTTGTTTCTTTCAGTAGATATTAGCCTCTATTATGGGGCTTGTTTCTTTTTGCCTTGTGCCAAAGCTGAATAACCTCTAAAGCGGCCAGCCCCCTCAAACTGGATTTGCAATGTAACTCATGGTGAAAGAGGTTGTGTGAACATATGCCATGTTCCAGTGCTCTGCCTGTCCAGTGCTGTTCTGAGAAGGTCATTTGTGGTTAGAACTGGTTCTAGATTATCTCTGCTGATCAGATGAGGCCTTTTTCAAGTCATCCAGGTTCTAGGTTATAGCATAAGCAGGGAACTCAGAAGCACCATCTCTGTATACACCAGTGTTTTCTGTGCTGAGATCTTCTTCATATTTGTCAGTCGTGACTCGTGATCTAGTCCATTTGTCTCTGATCTTATCTATTGATATTAATTAGATCCCAATCCCGTTTGTAACACCGATGTCGATATCTTGGATTATTTTTATCGAAGGGCAACTCATCGCTGGCCTTGATTCCTCTACACATCGACGCTTGCTGTGGAGAGATGTTGAATTATTTATCCAGTTGGAATGAGATCAGACTCATGATTTTTGTGTGTGGAAAACATCTGGTTGGAAATTCAGCAGCAACAGTTTGTGGTGATGGAGGGAAAGAGAAGAGTACACATCACACTCTGACCCACTCTTCCTTTTTTCACATCCTCTTTCACTTTTTGTGTCTCTGACAAGTATTTTGCTACACCCGCAGTAACATCAGCTAAATATGTCTATGTGACCAATAAAATTAGATTTGATTTGACTCTCCTCATCGTTTTGTTTCTACAGTGAGGATGCCATGGAGTACTCCAAAGAGTTTGTCACTTCTGTCGTTTTGGGAAAGGACCTTGTCCCAAGGTATGTTATCTATGTAGAAACCCCACCTATTTCAAGTATCATATCTGTCATGGTGTACAGCTGTACTCATTTCTCTCCTGTTTGTCTCATAGGATTGGTCTCTCTCAGTTGGAGGGGTTTCGGCGCCACCTGCTGGAAGTCTTACAGAAGAGCGACAAGCCCAAGGTAGCGCATGTACAGTTGAAGTCGCAGGTTTACAGACACATATATTTATTTTAAACTGCAAAACCCTTACGCACCACTGCACTTTGTATACCAGGGTTGGCTGGCCTTCTCTAGTCACTCGTAGGCTCTGTCACTGGTATACTTTTATTTACAAAGCCATTTTGGGTTTACTACCTTTTTATTTGGGCATTTTTATTGTTCAGAAATGTGGTGGGTACTCTCTTTGTTCGCTGGACTTTATCCTGCTAACTGTTCCAAATGTCCCAACCGAATTTGGTAAAAGGGCTTTTATGTACTGCCATCGTCTTGGAACACCTGACAAAATAACTGGAAGAATTTGACCCGATGAGTATTTTTAAATCACTGATGAATGATCTTGAGACTGATTCCCTGACCTGTCAATGTTTTTAATTTGCTGTTTTTGAATTTGTTATACTCTTGTGAATTCTATGGTTTTTACTAAATTACTTGTAGTTTTCATGTTGTTTGTCTGTAATTTTTGTAATGACTTGGTGCTGCCCATCTTGGCCAGGACGCTCTTGAAGAAGAGATTTTAAATCTCAATGAGCCCTTCCTGGTTAAATAAAGGTTAAACAAAATAAATACAATTTAGGTTGGAGTCATTAACTTGGTTTTCAACCACTCCACATGTTTCTTGTTAACAAACTATAGTTTTGGCAAGTCGGTTAGGACATCTACTTTGTGCATGACCCAAGTAATTTTTCCAACAATTGTTTACAGACAGATTATTTCACTTATAATTCACTGTATCACAATTCCAGTGGGTCAGAGTTTACATACACTAAGTTGACTGTGCCTTTAAACAGCTTGGAAAATTCCAGAAAATGATGTCATGGCTTTAGAAGCTTCTGATAGGCTAATTGACATCATTTGAGTGGACCTGTGGATGTATTTCAAGGCCTACCTTCAAACTCAGTGCCTCTTTGCTTGACATCATGGGAAAATCAAAAGAAATGAGCCAAGACCTCTGAAACAAAATTGTAGACCTCCACAAGTCTGGTTCATCCTTGGGAGCAATTTCCAAACAGCTGAAGGTACCACGTTCATCTGTACAAACAATAGTACACAAGTATAAACACCATGGGACCACACAGCCATTATACCTCTCAGGAAGGAGACACGTTCTGTCTCCTAGAGATGAATGCACTTTGGTGCGAAAAGTACAAATCAATCCCAGAACAACAGCAAAGGACCTTGTGAAGATGCTGGAGGAAACAGGTACAAAAGTATCTCCATCCACAGTAAAACGATTCCTATATTGACATAACCTGAAAAGCCGCTCGGCAAGGAGGAAGCCACTGCTCCAAAACCACCATAAAAAAGCCAGACTACGGTTTGCAACTGCACATGGGGACAAAGACCGGACTTTTTGGATAAATGTCCTTTGGTCTGATGAAACAAAAATAGAACTGTTTGGCCATAATGACCATCATTATGTTTTCAGGAAAAAGGGGGAGGCTTGCAAGCCGAAGAACAACATCCCAACAGTGAAGCATGGGGTAGGCAGCATCATGTTGTAGGGGTGCTTTGCTGCAGGAGGGACTGGTGCACTTCCCAAAATAGATGGCATCATGAGAGAGGAAAATTCTGTGGATATATTGAAGTCACATCTCAAGATATCTGTCAGGAAGTTAAAGCTTGGTTGCAAATGGGTCTTCCAAATGGACAATGACCCCAAGCATACATCCAACGTTGTGGCAAAATGGCTTAAGGACAACAAAGTCAAGGTATATGAGTGGCCATCAGAAAGCCCTGACCTCAACCCTATAGAAAATGTGTGGGCAGAACTGACAAAGCGTGTGCGAGCAAGGAGGCCTACAAACCTGACTCAGTTACACCAGCTCTGTCAGGAGGAATGGGACAAAATACCAAATACTAATTGAGTGTATGTAAACTCCTGACCCACTGGGAATGTGATGAAAGAAATAAAAGCTGAAACAAATCCTTCTCTCTACTATTATTCTGACATTTCACATTCTTAAAATAAAGTGGTGATCCTAACTGACCTAAGACAGGGAATCTTTATTAGGATTCAAGCTCTGTATATTCTACAGAAAGGAAGCATCAACACTGTGCTGTAACCACTATCAGTATAGGTTGTAACTGCTGATATCTCCCTGCCAGTGGAGGATCATTGCAGGGGGCACTAAGTGCATTCCTAAGTCCGAGCTGCCTGTGGACGACGGCCCCCAGCCCCATGCAGCCCCCGTGCCCCCCAGCACCCGTCTCTGGCTGCATCCCAGTGATCTCAGCATCGCCCTGTCAGCCTCCACCCCCCTCTACCCCCCGGGCAAGGTCATCCACGTGGTCCACAACCACCCCTCAGAGACATGGTAAGAGCCCTGGCATTACAATGATGGCACAAGAAAGTTTATTAGTCACATGCACAGGGTCACAGATGTTGTTTCAGGGTACTGTGGAATCCTCTTTTATATAGTAGTAATAAAAAGTCAAAATAGAATAGAAAACGATCACAGGACGGCATATACTGTATATTGACACATATTTACAGCTTGTTTTAAATTCTATACAGCTGCAGCAATTTAAGGTAGTTAAGTGTGTAAACAAGGATACTTCTCCATAGAGTGACGAGTGAGTAACAAGGATAAATGTCCATTGTGGGTTGAGGGGGAGGTAGGGGTCCGTTGAGGGGGAGGTAGGGGTCCGTTGAGGGGGAGGTAGGGGTCCGTTGAGGGGGAGGTAGGGGTCCGTTGAGGGGGAGGTAAAATGAAGTCCGGGGGGCAGGAGAGGGACAGGGGGAGCAGGTAGCTGCCTCGTGGTGGCTATTCAGCCTGATGGTCCTATATTGATTCAGCCATGATGCTCCTATATTGAGTGTTGAAATCGGGGAGAACAGGCCGTGGCTCGGGTGGCTGAGGTCCATGATGACCTTCTTGGCCTTCCTGTAACACTTTGTTGGAGGTGTCCTGGAGGGCAGGCAGTATGCACCCGATGGTGCGTTTGGCCGAGCATACCACCCTCTGTAGAGCCTTGCAGTCAGCGGCAGTGTTGATACAACCCAACAGTATGCTCTCGATGGTGCTCCTGTTGGACACTGTGAGGGCCCTCGGGGACAGGCCAAATTTCTTCAGCATCCTGAGGTTGAAGAGTCACTGTCGTGCCTTCCCCCACGAGGGCGAGATTTGTTTGGTCATGTGCTTAAAAAGACTTTACATAGGGCCTCCCGTGTGCCACAGTGGTCTAGAGCACTACTGTGCCACCAGAGACTCTGGGTTCGCGCCCAGGCTCTGTTGCAGCCGGCCGCGACCGGGAGGTCTAGCCAAGCGTCGTCTGGGTTAGGGAGGGTCTCTCCCGACGAAGGACAATTGGATACCACTAAATTGGGGAGAAAAAGAAAGACTTTACATATAACAACACAGAAACTACAAAAAATAATGAATTCAGAGTGTTATAGCTACACATTTAAAGTGAAAGTACAATATGCTGTATACTGGAGGGACCAACAGACGATCTATTATACAGCCTAATGGCTGTTGTATAAAAGAGTCCCCATATCGATCTGTTTTGAGTGAAGGGTATGAGTAGTGTTTGTAAAAGGCTTTCAAGTTTTAGGTGGATGAATTTTGTGTAGATTCGTGGCTGATTCTTGATCTAGATCAATTATCCTTTCCGCCATCTTAAGCGCCGAACCTTTTTCACCACGGTGTCCGTGTGGTTTGACCATTTCAGCTCCTTGGAGATGCTTACGCCGAGGAAGTTTGTTTTTGACCGTCTCCAGGGCGGCCCTGTTGATGAGGATGGGAGCGTGCCCAGCTTGGTTCCTTCTGAAGTCCACAATCAGATCCTTTGTTTTTGACCGTCTCCAGGGCGGCCCTGTTGATGAGGATGGGAGCGTGCCCAGCTTGGTTCCTTCTGAAGTCCACAATCAGATCCTTTGTTTTTGACCGTCTCCAGGGCGGCCCTGTTGATGAGGATGGGAGCGTGCCCAGCTTGGTTCCTCCTGAAGTCCACAATCAGATCCTTTGTTTTTGACCGTCTCCAGGGCGGCCCTGTTGATGAGGATGGGAGCGTGCCCAGCTTGGTTCCTCCTGAAGTCCACAACCAGATCCTTTGTTTTTGACCGTCTCCAGGGCGGCCCTGTTGATGAGGATGGGAGCGTGCCCAGCTTGGTTCCTTCTGAAGTCCACAATCAGATCCTTTGTTTTGCTGACATTGAGTGAGAGGTTGTTTACCTGGCAAAACACCGTCAGAAAGCCTACCTCCTCTCTGTAAGCCGTCTCGTCATGGTTGTTAATAAGGCCTACTACTGTTGTGTCGTCAGTGAACTTGATGATGGAGTTGGAACTGTGTGAGGCCACCCAGTCGTGGGTATACAAGGAGTACAGTAGGTGACTGAGGACGCACCCTTGTGGGGCTCCCGTGTTGAGGATCAGTTTGAAGGAGGTGATGTTGCCTACCTTCACCACCTGGGGGGCGGCCCGTCAGGTAGTCCAGGACCCAGTTGCATAGGGAGGAGTTCAGTCCCAAGGCTGAGAGCTTTGTGGTGAGCTTAGCGGTATTTTAGTCGATGAACAGCATCCTCACAAATGCATTCCTTTAGTCCAGGTGGGTGAGGACAGTGTATACTACCAATCAGTTTAGTACACATCTAGTGTGACATGTTTAATGCTAATTGGATAGAAACTGTACTAGGGAAAAGGCTGGCTTTACTCAGACATTACTTTTGGTATAAATGTGCATGCATACATCATTTTTCTGCATATAGCATTTAGCATGCCCCTCTGTGTGTAGCTGTGGACAGGAGGAGCCCACCTACTCAGCTCTCTGGGGGGATAACAAGTCTTTCAACGAGGTCATCATCTCCCCTGCCATGCTAAACGAGCACATGCCTCACATGGTGATGGAGGGACTCAACAAGGTCTGTGAATATAATAGATACACTGTCCATGTCTGTCTGGGTTTCCTTTGTGTGTTGGATGGGATGAGTGGAGGTTTCCTGTTGATAAAATGAAGATGACAGAATAAGGTAGCGGAGCGCTGGTGAAATGCACAGAGGGAAATATCAATGAATCAAACATCATTCATACACTGAGTTGGCAGGTGACGACACTGGATGAATGTTCAATGTATGGATGTGTTTGTGGGTTTCTGTCTGTAAAAGCTTTCCTAACAATTGTATGTTTTCAATGAATAGTTAGAACTAACCTCATGTTTTCTTGTACGGTAGCTGGAGAAGGGTGCTGTTCTCTGACGGTGTTCTGGATGTTCTGTCTGGTCTGCTCCACAGGCACTACATGCTTAGTCAATACTGAGGTTACTCTGATGGAACAGCATTGGTGTTGGAGTGTGTCTGCTGTGTGTTGGGTATTGGTGTAATAAGCATGGTGTTGTGTGATTGAAACTGCAGTGGTGTGTTTGTATGTCTGTGTGATACTTATGATGTCTCTGCAGGTACTGGAACCATTTGGTCTCAGTTCTGAGCAGGCAGGTGCAGAGCCGATGGAGGATGAGGGCCAACCAGCCAGCACTGTTGTGGTCATAACCTCTGAAACAGAGCTGCCCTCTACACCTCTGCTTTCAGATACCTCCTCTAACCCCCACAAAGACTCACTCTCTCCCTCTCCTCTTTCAGATACCTCCTCTAACCCCCACAAAGACTCACTCTCTCCCTTTCCTCTTTCAGATACCTCCTCTAACCCCCACAAAGACTCACTCTCTCCCTCTCCTCTTTCAGATACCTCCTCTAACCCCCACAAAGACTCACTCTCTCCCTCTCCTCTTTCAAATACCTCCTCTAACCCCCACAAAGACTCACTCTCTCCCTCTCCTCTTTCAGATACCTCCTCTAACCCCCACAAAGACTCACTCTCTCCCTTTCCTCTTTCAGATACCTCCTCTAACCCCCACAAAGACTCACTCTCTCCCTCTCCTCTTTCAGATACCTCCTCTAACCCCCACAAAGACTCACTCTCTCCCTCTCCTCTTTCAAATACCTCCTCTAACCCCCACAAAGACTCACTCTCTCCCTCTCCTCTTTCAAATACCTCCTCTAACCCCCACAAAGACTCACTCTCTCCCTCTCCTCTTTCAGATACCTCCTCTAACCCCCACAAAGACTCACTCTCTCCCTCTCCTCTTTCAAATACCTCCTCTAACCCCCACAAAGACTCACTCTCTCCCTCTCCTCTTTCAGATACCTCCTCTAACCCCCACAAAGACCCACTCTCTCCCTCTCCTCTTTCAGATACCTCCTCTAACCCCCACAAAGACTCACTCTCTCCCTCTCCTCTTTCAGATACCTCCTCTAACCCCCACAAAGACTCACTCTCTCCCTCTCCTCTTTCAGATACCTCCTCTAACCCCCACAAAGACTCACTCTCTCCCTCTCCTCTTTCAGATACCTCCTCTAACCCCCACAAAGACTCACTCTCTCCCTCTCCTCTTTCAGATACCTCCTCTAACCCCCACAAAGACTCACTCTCTCCCTCTCCTCTTTCAGATACCTCCTCTAACCCCCACAAAGACTCACTCTCTCCCTCTCCTCTTTCAGATACCTCCTCTAACCCCCACAAAGACTCACTCTCTCCCTCTCCTCTTTCAGATACCTCCTCTAACCCCCACAAAGACTCACTCTCTCCCTCTCCTCTTTCAGATACCTCCTCTAACCCCCACAAAGACTCACTCTCTCCCTCTCCTCTTTCAGATACCTCCTCTAACCCCCACAAAGACTCACTCTCTCCCTCTCCTCTTTCAGATACCCACAAAGACCTTTCCTTTCCCTGTTCTCTTTCAGATTGTCCCTCTACTGCCAAAATAGAGCTGCCATCTACCCCTCTTAGATACGCCATCTGTTCCCCAAACACACTCTACCCCTCCTCTTATAGAGGTAGTCTTTCCCCCACTGAACCATCAAATACCTCCCCGCAAATAGACCAAACTTTTATCTCCCACGTTGACCAACCCGCCGTCTCCCACGTTGACCAACCCGCCGTCTCCCACGTTGACCAACCCGCCGTCTCCCACGTTGACCAACCCGCCGTCTCCCTATTATCGAATGGCCCCTCTACTCAGGAAACTGACTTGTTCTCTACACCTTTGTGTCACACCCACTCTCTCTCCCTCAAGCATCAAGTACCACCCCAAACAGACCTACCCTTTCCCCCACAATCATGACAGACTCCATCTACTTCTCTTACAGGTGTACCCTGCTGTACCCTTCCACCAAGCCCCTCTGAACCTCTACTATCCAATACCCCTTCATCTCTCCAAGTAGACTCTTCAAATACACAATCCCCGCACAACCTATCCCAAATCTTCTGGTTTAACGTTACAGCCTCTACCTCTCCTTTCCAGCTCACAGTCCTCTGCCTCTTCAGTCTTACAAACCCTGTCTTGCTCTTTGCTTTAGCTTCAAATTGTTCAGATTGAGAAACCACCACACAACCTACTTACTAACTAATGCACGCTTTTCTCTAGATCCAGTGAGGTTTCCATGGTTACCCCAATTTCTCTAACACTAACCCCCTCCTTATTATTCCTTGTGGCCTCCTACTGTTCCTAATTGGCAGCTCAAGGTGTCCTGAGTAAGGAGGATGTGCTAAGTGTCTCTGAGTCCTCTGATTCCCCCACAGTTGGCATGATGGCACAAACAGACTGGCAACCAGGCTCCTGTAGACTGTGTGGTCACATCAAATATATTGTAATGGTCTGGTTTTATATTAGAGTAGCCTGTTACCTGACGGTGATGACAACTTGTACAGATTAACCAGCCTGAAATAACCTCCGAACATTCAGACCAGTCCACTTTATATTAGTGAGATGATGGAGTACTAAGCTAGCCCTGGTTTATGCTCAATTCATTGATATAATTAGACAAAAGATAAATTGACCTAATAATGTATCTCAATGGGCTCGTTACAAAGAGGGAGGACGTGCTTGTCTATTAGTCATGGTCAGTGCTTGACTTGGGCAGGAGCTCACCAGAGCTGAATACCTGCACCTCATATTTTCTACTGCTTGAGCTCCTTTTCCTAGCTCAAGCACCTAAATGTGAACAGTACCAGCACTCAAAATGAGTGCCAGCACCTATTTCAGTCCAAGTCAAGCACTGGTCATGGAGGCAGAACAGTACTTCGCTGGTACTGTTCTGCGCTGTGGGAGATGCACCTACTAGTTGATGTGTTTTTACAGTATTTGATCTTGGTGGCTTTGTTTCTGATTGTGTCCCCTATGGTGGTGTTGGTAATGTGCCTTTTTCTGTTGTTGTTGTTGCTATGGAAATACTAAGGTCATGCTGCTTGCTGCCTTATTGGTCTTTCGCCTGGTTCTCAGTATGTTCTATAGTTATGTCCAGGAAAGTACTGTACTTCATTTAGTTTTTTCTATGCTGATTGACGCCCATCATTAGCTGACTGTTTTTACTCACCTCCCTCTCTGTCCATCTCTTCCTGTTACACACAGCTTTCATACCAATACCATGCATGTTTGTTCAATGTTAACTCCCATTATCATTTATTTTCATGTTTCATTATAGCCATTTGTCATTTTCATGTTGTAATGTTGTATTCCATGTCACAATGTGTTTAAGAAAATGCATGGCTTGTGATCCACATGTTTTCATATTTATTCATGATATGTTGTTCTTGAATCATGCTTTTTTTCATTTTGTGTTTTAACTCATTAAAGAAAAATAATATATTTACCTGTGTGGTGTTGTGATTACCATGAGTGTGTAGTAACTGTTGTCTGTGCTCTCTGTGTGGTGTTGTGATTACCTTGAATGTTTAGTAACTGTTGTCTGTGCTCTCTGTGTGGTGATGTGATTACCATGAATGTGTAGTAACTGTTGTCTGTGCTCTCTGTGTGGTGATGTGATTACCATGAATGTGTAGTAACTGTTGTCTGTGCTCTCTGTGTGGTGATGTGATTACCATGAATGTGTAGTAACTGTTGTCTGTGCTCTCTCTGCTCTCTTTTCTTTTTCATCAGTTTAGATGAGTAACCTACTTACGGTGTACACACCACACATACAGTGCCTTGCGAAAGTATTCGGCCCCCTTGAACTTTGCGACCTTTTGCCACATTTCAGGCTTCAAACATAAAGATATAAAACTGTATTTTTTTGTGAAGAATCAACAACAAGTGGGACACAATCATGAAGTGGAACGACATTTATTGGATATTTCAAACTTTTTTAACAAATCAAAAACTGAAAAATTGGGCGTGCAAAATTATTCAGCCCCCTTAAGTTAATACTTTGTAGCGCCACCTTTTGCTGCGATTACAGCTGTAAGTCGCTTGGGGTATGTCTCTATCAGTTTTGCACATCGAGAGACTGACATTTTTTCCCATTCCTCCTTGCAAAACAGCTCGAGCTCAGTGAGGTTGGATGGAGAGCATTTGTGAACAGCAGTTTTCAGTTCTTTCCACAGATTCTCGATTGGATTCAGGTCTGGACTTTGACTTGGCCATTCTAACACCTGGATATATTTATTTTTGAACCATTCCATTGTAGATTTTGCTTTATGTTTTGGATCATTGTCTTGTTGGAAGACAACTCTCCGTCCCAGTCTCAGGTCTTTTGCAGACTCCCAACAGGTTTTCTTCCAGAATGGTCCTGTATTTGGCTCCATCCATCTTCCCATCAATTTTAACCATCTTCCCTGTCCCTGCTGAAGAAAAGCAGGCCCAAACCATGATGCTGCCACCACCATGTTTGACAGTGGGGATGATGTGTTCAGGGTGATTAGCTGTGTTGCTTTTACGCCAAACATAACGTTTTGCATTGTTGCCAAAAAGTTCAATTTTGGTTTCATCTGACCAGAGCACCTTCTTCCACATGTTTGGTGTGTCTCCCAGGTGGCTTGTGGCAAACTTTAAACGACACTTTTTATGGATATCTTTAAGAAATGGCTTTCTTCTTGCCATTCTTCCATAAAGGCCAGATTTGTGCAATATACGACTGATTGTTGTCCTATGGACAGAGTCTCCCACCTCAGCTGTAGATCTCTGCAGTTCATCCAGAGTGATCATGGGCCTCTTGGCTGCATCTCTGATCAGTCTTCTCCTTGTATGAGCTGAAAGTTTAGAGGGACGGCCAGGTCTTGGTAGATTTGCAGTTGTCTGACACTCCTTCCATTCCAATATTATCACTTGCACAGTGCTCCTTGGGATGTTTAAAGCTTGGGAAATCTTTTTGTATCCAAACCCGGCTTTAAACTTCTTCACAACAGTATCTCGGACCTGCCTGGTGTGTTCCTTGTTCTTCATGATGCTCTCTGCGCTTTTAACGGACCTCTGAGACTATCACAGTGCAGGTGCATTTATACGGAGACTTGATTACACACAGGTGGATTGTATTTATCATCATTAGTCATTTAGGTCAACATTGGATCATTCAGAGATCCTCACTGAACTTCTGGAGAGAGTTTGCTGCACTGAAAGTAAGGGGGCTGAATAATTTTGCACGCCCAATTTTTCAGTTTTTGATTTGTTAAAAAAGTTTGAAATATCCAATAAATGTCGTTCCACTTCATGATTGTGTCCCACTTGTTGTTGATTCTTCACAAAAAAATACAGTTTTATATCTTTATGTTTGAAGCCTGAAATGTGGCAAAAGGTCGCAAAGTTCAAGGGGGCCGAATACTTTCGCAAGGCACTGTACATCTGAGTAGGCATACATATTATGGAATGCTTCTGCAGCAACGTGAAAGTCTGAGATTTGTATCCAGGGGTATAGTGCATGACTTTGGTATCTACTCGGGTTTGGTGTTTGCCTGTGCTATCCAGGTTTGTTCAGTATTCAAGTATCATGCTTAAACAAATGAGGGTGGATGGACTTAGTGTTTCTGACCTTCATCTTTCCCTTCACTTGACACAGTTTTGACTCGTCTCTAATGCCTTGTTTTCAATAATCTTAACATTCACTTTTTCCTGTACTAGCCTACCTGTCAATCCATTGTTCTTGCTGATGTCAATGACATATACAGCAATTCCAGTTCTGCAGCACTTAAATTATCCTTACTGATCACCTTAGTTCACTGTTACTGCTCTCCCTCCTTCTTCAGTCCTTCCAAAGCCTCCAAATCAGTCAATAATGTCAACAATGCTGGTAGCAGTAAATTGACTGCTCCTCCTACCGTGTTATTGACAGGTGCTGGAGAACTATAACAAAGGGAAGACAGCCCTGCTGTCGGCTGCTAAGGTGATGGTGAGCCCAACCGAGGTGGACCTGAACCCAGAGACCATCTTCATGGCAGCCGCCCCGCCTCCTGCCACCCAACAACCCACCCCAACCACCCAACACCGCAGGAACAGCAGTGTTCGGTTAGTCCACTGGGATATGGGTGGAGCTTTGGGAGGGTCTGGGCAGAGACTGGAAACATGTTTGACTGACTATAATCAAAAATCTCATGCATGTGTACAGGTAACTGCCCAAATAACGGAAACATTTAAGTAAATTAAGGATACAAAGTATACTGAAAGCAGGTGCTTCCACACGTGTGGTTCCTAAGTTAGTTAAGCAATTAAAATCCCATCATGCTTAGGGTTATGTCTAAAAATGCTGGCATTATTTTAGCTATCATGGCTCTGCCCCCATAGGATGACAATACCCCTAATCCACTGAATGGTGGATGAGCATGAACTTGATTATGTTGCATCCCTCCAATAGAGTCTCAGTCACGTGTAGAATCTATACCAAGGTGCATTGAAGCCGTTCTGGTTCATGGTGTCCCTACAACCTATTAAGACACTTTATGTTGGTGCTTCCTTTATTTTGGGCAATGAAGGAATGTATGTTATGTGCAAGAGTCTGCAAGAATGGACCTAGTCATTCAAGGTTTGTTATTCTATGTGTTCAGATAGAAGTAAAGCATGACAGCATTAACTCTGACACTACCTTTCTCCCATGCACGGTCCTTGCTCTCTGACCCACAGTCATTGGTCTGACTCCAGATCAGTGGCAACGTATTGTAGTGCACAGTCCCCTCGCCCCCGTCTGGTTTAGCCCCTGTAGAACAGAAGTCGTCTAGTGACCTGTTAGTGATTGTGAAGTGTGACCGTAACCATTTATCCCTCTCTCCTACCCCTCTGTGCTCCAACCCCTCTCCTCTATCACTCTATCATCTCTACTCTCTAATACCTCCCTTTCTTTACTCACATCCATCTTATATTATTCCTACTGTATTTTGCCTCCAATGTATTCCCTCCCTCCCCTCTAATCTCCCTCTTTCCTTTGCTGTCATCCTCTTTCCCTCCTTTCCTCCTCTCAGTTCCTGTGCTCGCTCTGAGATATCACTGGATGGCTTTGCGGAGTGCCCCCCTCCCCCAGTGCCAGTGGTTCTACGGGGGGCCAGGGAGCGCCTTACCGTGGAGCTGAGGGACCGCCACGCCCCCCTGGCTGTGATGGAGAGTCTGTCAGACGCCGAGTCCCTCTACAGCCTGGACTCCCGACGCTCCTCAGCTGCACTCAGGGGCTCACCCATGCTGGGGTGCCTTCCCTTCCAACTGAATGCACCTATCCCTGAGGAGAACCCCTCTCTCAGCTCCCGCACTGAGCTGCTGGCTGCCGACTGCCTCTACCAGGCCACCCCAGAGCACGAGCTGGGAGAGGCAGGACCTTACTTCACTCCTCTGGGATCCGGCTCCACCCCAGACTACCCCATGCGGCTCTCCCCTTCCACCCCGCACTATAGTGGCCACCACTCCCCAGCACCACTGGCCCAGAGTGTCATAGGTCAGCCTTTCACACAAAAAGAGCCTTGTGCCGCCCCTTGCCATCAAATGCCTGGCATTTACAGCCCAGGCAGCACCCCTAATGCTCCCCTCAGCCCACGGATCAGCCATGAGGAGGAGGAGGGAGTAGAGGCAGAAGGATGGGAAACAGAGACAGGAGAGTCACAGCCCTCCTCCTCCAGTCCTCCAGCCCAGCTGTCCAACGGCAACCCTAGTCAGGCAGTGCTGGAGTTTGCACAGTACCTGGACTCTCTCTTTAGGCTGGATGGCAGTGGCTCACCACCTCTGGAGTTGTCTGACGGGGAGTCTGAGTCCGGTCGGGGGTCGTATGGTCAGGGAGAGGGGCCAGTGGAAGGACCGAGGGGGGACGATACACAACTTCTGGCTCGGGCCACAATGGAGCCTAACCTGGTCCCCAAGCCCCCGCGTACCTTTGCTGGATCTGCTGACCCTTCCTCTGGCATCTCCCTCTCACCCTCATTCCCTCTCTCTTCCTCTGGTGAGCTCAATGACCTCTCTCCCGCCGACGGAGCACCTCTTCCCACGCACTCACTACGAACCTCCACTCCCTGTCCCTACCCTGAAGAAAACACACTGGCGTCTATGGTATAGTGGCCCACTCAGTCCCTCCATGACTCTTTCTCTCTCCTCTTTCCTTATTCCGTTGCTGCATCTATCTGATGTTAAAGTATCACTGAACATGCATGCGATGGAATGCAATCTGCTATGCTGTTACAGCACCTTACAAAGACATGACATGGCAGACCATAATGAATAAGACTGCGATGAAAAACTCTTGTTCCATTTTCAGGTGTCAAAAGCTGTGTAAAGCATTTTCACTACTATTGTAATAATACATTTTAATTTCTGTCTGCATGCCAGGGGCCTGTTCTGCTTTGGGGTGAATAGCCTCACCACTGACTGTCATTCCAACACACACTATCTCACATCAACACATGGTAGCATACAGCCCTGCAGTGACGTGACTTAATCAAATGGGAGACAACTGAACAGGGATAGGGAGGAGTTAGACACTAGGTGGGGTTTTCATTGGCACATAATCACAATTAACCCTCCTCCTTCATCAGCTCCTAAAGCTTATTCATCTTTAATATCAGGAAAGTTTAAAAAACGGAGACAGATTCTGAACAATAGAGAGGAGAGAGAGGAGACGTTTTGTTTCTCAGGTCTATCATGAAATGACAGTGTGGAAGAGAAGGAGTGTAGATCATAGAGAATTGATGTGTCTTAAAACAGTGATTGTGACAAATGTTAAGAATGTGGTTTTGGTCTTTGGTTGTCTTTTATAGCATGAGGAACGTAGTATCCATTTTTTTTAACAGAAATCACTAGTCAGTCAGTAACTTTTACTAACATACGGACCATCTCACACATCAAATGCACAATTTGCCCCCTTTTTGCCCAAAAATGTATTGCCAAATGTATTTATAAGATGTGATATTGTTTATGTTTGTGAAATACTGTAAAATGTACACTTTGGCAAAACAAAGATACAGGTTTCAAGTTTAACTCCGAGAGGGAGAAGATACATTTTGGTATCGCTTCCTTTTAATAGTCAATCAGTCTATTCCCGTTCAAACTGTGTTAAAACGCCCTGGAGAGGATGAAGAAGCTATCCCAACACCACTGCCATGGCACATATCTCCCAAAACATGTCTCTCTCTAAGTGTTTCTACCAAGCCAATTATGCTATTAAAAAAACATCAGATGCACTGTAGGAGATTGTTCCTCTTAAAGGGGTCTTGCTGAGGTACACAATTATGTCAATGACTTCTAAGTCTTTGGTTCCCTTTAAACTGGTTCATCTCAAGCATATTGAGGTTGAACTGTACGGGTTGTAGTGGCCACTTTCACAACATTTTACAAACATATTTCATATCAGTTGTATTGGTTGGATCAAACATACTACATTATTTATTACTGTTTCTTACTATTATTGATGTTATTATTATCCTTATTATTACTCTTGTAACAGTTTGGTTTGCGTTCTATGAGTTCGGCTTTCAGTTGCTGGGAAAGGCTGGTGAATTTCAGCCGACTCTCTCAAAATAAGGGAATATCTCTGTGGGAAAATATCTCTGTCCAAGTGAAAAAGTACTGGGTGTCAACATCACAGGAGGTTGGTGGCACTTTGATTGGGGAGGACGAGCTCTTGGTAATAGCTGGAGCGGAATTATCGGAATGGATTCAAAAACATGGTTTCTTTGTGTTTGATTTCCATTCGCTCTGTTCCAGCCATTATTATGAGCCTTCCACCACTCAGCAACCTCCACTAGCTGCCATGGTGATGGCAGAAAGACAGATTCTATAATAGGAAGTGGGGTCATTACAGTGACCTATGATACAATACATCCATTATGAAGGGGTCACTGTGGTGACCTATAGAAGCTGTACTCTTAGAATTGGCTTTGCTGTGGTGTCACTCAACAGGCCTCACTCTGTGGCCAGATTACAGTTTGACACCACCCAAATCCATGCTCTCACAGCAGTCTCTACTGTGCCAGCACAGTGTTGAACAACCAGTGTGAAATAGCTTTGCTGCAGTGGGTCACGGCCCAGTGTAGAGGCTATATCAGCACCACCATAGAAAGATGCCACATTCTCTTTTCACCATGACATGTACAGCAGTGTCTTCTTTGTCCTTATTTATATGCAGATGTCTTGTTTCCTGTCTTTGTAAAAAAAAAAAAAAAAAAAAAAAAGATTTAATGAAAATAGAATAACGTAGAAAATGACTGTATTACGATAACAGGTATATTACAAATCTATATCAATATTGACATATATAGAAAAAGTACAAATGTATGGAGAAGAAAAATGAATATATTTAGTGAGAACGATCTATATGACAGATTATTGGCAGAATTGAACAAAATTGATAACTGATTTAGAAATTGGTCTGTGTTGACAGATAAATAATTCAATGATGTCTTGTCCATGTTTACCTGGTTTGCTCCCCTTTCCTTCCTGTCCCAGATTGAGAATGTATTTAACCCCCGCCACCCCTCACTGCCCTGCCTGTAATGGAATAAAGCAAAACCAATTTTAAAGAGAATTACTTGGAACTTTTTTTTTAAATGTAATTTTTATTTGCTAACCTCTCAACAAGCTGCATATTTTTTTTCTGCTAGATAGGCCTACCATAATGGTGGTTGTATGGTGGGAGAACATTGGTAGCAACCTACATAACAGCCCAAATGTCAGCTGGCTTTAGTTTGAAATGATCTCGGCCCTATCTGGATGTCAGACATTATGCTTCTGTTGATTGCACATTCAAGTAAATATTCACATGAAAATTATAAAGTAATATTTTGTTAATTGTAGACCAATGGACCCAGTATATAGTTATTTCATGCCATGTTATCGCTATCCATTCACAAATTAAGTTAGAGACAGTATAATTAAGTGGAGAAAAACAATGTCTCTTGTGAAAGAAATCTATATGCAACTGGGTGGGTGTGATGATACTCCGCCTTAGTAGGTGGTACTATAGCCAGTGCATGCAGAGTCGCCCACGGGTTTCTGACAGGCGAAGAAGAGTTCCACTTCCGGAAATCAAATTATTCACACGATAGCTAATTAAACTGTATTGATGTTATCTACCTAACGTTAAATGTATAAAAACTATACATTATGGCTTTGCCGCTTAGCTAAGAAGAGGGTATGAATTAACAGTTTGTGATCGACTTCGCACCGGTCAAGCGTGAATGTAAGTTTACTGATCAAATCGAAGTCTGCTGCATAAACATGCTAGCCAGCTAAGCTGAAACTAGCTGGCCACTTGTTTTTACTTTTCAAGATTTCAGTTTATCATGAGAAGTGTGATGTTAGCTAGCTACATACACTATATATAGTTGGTATTTTATAATAAACGCCGACTAAACTAGTTATTTTTCGCGAATCTAAGTTTTCATTGATCGTCAATATAGCTAACTCGTCAACCATTCTGCTAGCTAAATTGAGTTTGCTGCCAGTGTATTTGAGTTATATTAGATAGTTGTTCAGTGTAGCCTGTTATCGTTAGCGAGTATTACCTCACAGAATGCCTTTGATTGACAGCTAGTGTTGTAAGCGGTCACTGGGTTAAAGTCGTTACGTAGTTTTTTATAAAGAGACCCGATTGGCTCTTTTAGGCAAGGCCAAGTAACGTTACAGTAACTAGTTTATTTCTTGCTGTAACAGTAGTCCAAAATGGCTTCATTTCCTCTAGGAGAGGAAGCCATTTTAGACTGTTGATACATACCCTGGCAGTGTGTCAACGGACCAGGAGCCATATTTATTTCTCTGTCTCTCTCAAAGTGGTTGAATGGTCAGGCTCAGCATGTGCGCGTCTGGAAAGTACAGTTCACGGGGCCCGGCTCTGATTCCACGGATGAAAACCAAGCACCGCATCTACTACATCACCCTGTTCTCTGTGGTGCTGCTGGGACTCATCGCCACAGGGATGTTCCAGTTCTGGCCACACTCCATCGAATCAACGGCAGACTGGAGCCTGGACCGACGCAGCGTGCATGATGCACCTCTCGTCCAACTGCCTGTCTCCAACCCTATTCCTGAGAGAGGGGACCTTAGCTGCAGAATGCACACTTGTTTTGATGTGTATCGATGTGGCTACAACCCTAAGAATAGAATCAAGGTGTGCCTAGTTTCCATCATCACATGTCACAAATTACAGATATGTGAAGTTAGTTTCATCTGCTATTGTTAGTCTCTGAAACTTGTCTTTTGAACCAACAGCAGCTAAAGTGGACCATCATAAATGACTGTCTGTCTGGCAGGTGTACATCTATCCTCTGCAGCGTTTTGTGGATGAGGGAGGAGTGCCAATCAGCAGCACAGGCCTGTCTCGAGAGTACAATGACCTGCTCAGTGCCATCTCCGACAGTGAGTTCTACACTGATGACGTCACCAGGGCATGCCTATTCGTGCCCTCTATTGATGTGCTCAATCAGAACTCTCTGCGCATCCGGGAGACTGCCCAGGCTCTGGCCATGCTCCCCAGGTAACCTTTTCTGCACACTGCTCGGGTTACACTGTTATCTCCTCCACTCCGAAGCTGGGAGTTCTCTTCATATGTATTTATCCTTCTTTACCCTCTGTCATTCATCCTTCCCCCGCTCTCATCTACCACATTGATCTATCAGCCCATTTCAGATATATAAGTGCACACATTTGTCGCTTTTTGACCCCTAAAGATGTTTGTTTCCAGGTGGGACAAAGGGATGAACCACCTTCTGTTCAACATGTTACCTGGAGGACCTCCAGACTACAACACAGCCCTTGATGTACCAAGAGACAGGTAACCTTAATAAACCCAGCACAGGAAAAATGAAAGTCAATTACAATGAACATAGTTGGATAAACTCACATTATTGTTTTTTTGTTCATCAACCAACCTTGACTTCCAGCTAATATTTACTCCAGCGTGAATAATCAGTGTTTGTTAGCAGAGTTACTGCCAGGCACATATTGTTCTACCAAGAGCACCACTAGAGGGAAGCATGGTATTAACTAAGCTTTCAGTTTTCTTTCCGTGTCCTTAGTCGGATGTTATGTTCAGAGAATAGTTTTATACATTTTTGATTTTTGTTAAATTGACTCATAGTTTTTATGAAATTAGTTTTTTCACTCCATATTTTGTAGTTTGACTTGACTTAAATAATCCAGATTCAGTTCCATCTTATCTCCAACACAACTACATTACTTGTCTATAATTACAGGGGGGCTTGAAAAATATTCAACTAAGATGAAAGTACTACTTAAAAGTAGTCCAGAGATGACAGAACCTCTAGCGGCCTTGAGCGGGCAGACATCCTAATCTCCTGGTATTTACTGCCACAGAGAGAGGCCATGTTTCCCAGCCTTGCTCTTGGCTGCTCGCTCCTTTTGGGTGGAAAAGGTGGGTTTTATGAACCAAAAGCCCTGAGACGATGAACACTTATCTGGAGCTGTAGGGAATTTCCTGGGCTCATCCAGCTGTGCTCCATTTGGCGTGGGGCCTCATCAGAACCAGCTGTGTGTGTATATATAGGCCAGTGTGTGTGCGTGAGGTTGTCCTTGCATCCACAGGTAGGACGCCATAAGGATTGTTCGTCAGTTCTCATGTAACTATTACATATACACATCTCCAAAAGGATGAGGTTTAGGCAGCCTCTTTTTGTCCAGGTGAATACTTCTTAATCTTCATGTTACTCAATAGCGTTGTTCAGCAGATGTACAGATACCCTGGCTGTTTCTTGTCATATCTGTCGTGTCTTGCTGCAAAGTTCTGTATAGCTGTCTCTTCTCTCCGTCTTAACTATGTAAGCCTATGTGACAGTGGTGTAATATTGGATACATGTGTTTGTTTTGTGTGTGTTATAGGGCTCTGCTTGCAGGTGGAGGCTTCTCCACGTGGACCTACAGGCAGGGTTATGACGTCAGCATCCCTGTGTACAGCCCTCTGTCTGCAGACGTGGAGCTGCCCGAGAGACAGCCTGGGTGAGCAGCAACACCACCGCCCACACTTCCGCACCTAGATTAGGACTCTTATCGCTTCCTCAAGCAAGACAACAGGCATCCTCACTTCATGTGACAGAGGGAACATTTGGGAAGTTAAGTTACCATCGACCACAGAGATTTACATTGTTTCTAATGGTGTCCCCGTCCCGCTGCAGGCCCCGGCGCTACTTCATTCTGTCGTCTCAGACGGCCATCCACCGTGAGTACCGGGCAGAGCTGGAGAGGCTGAAGGAGGAGAACGGGGAGGCTCTGCTCCTCCTGGACAAGTGCAGCAACCTCTCTCAGGGAGTCGCCTCAGCGAGGAAACGCTGCTACAAGGGCCAGGTGTTCGACTACCCCCAGATTCTCCAGGTGAGACGCACACAGAGACCTGCTACCATTTAGACTAACATGTACACACACTTGTAGACATTACACAGCTTAGGGGGAAATTGATGTTTAACATTGATAATGGCCATGCAGATCTGACTTAAATGCATCTGTGTAGGTCATCTCTAAGAGTTAGACTGCTATCTATGTGGGTAACTTTATGCAGAGTATACCTGGGAAACCACAACAATGCCTGTGGCAGTCAGTCAGACAGAGTGCCTCTCTGCATTGTCTGTCTGCTCAGAGTGCATCTCCAGCCCGTCTCTGGCCTGTCTAGACAGGAAGTGTGCTTATCATCTGGTATGGGTGCAGCGTAGCCGCACATCTGGGGTACGTCCCACCAAGGAGAGGGCCTAGAGGTTGGAGGTTGATGGTGTGGTGGCAGAATCTCAGTGAAAGCACCCCCCTCCCCCTTCTCCACCTCTGACATTGGAAAGGTTTGCTATAAGTGATGCCTGTATTTTAGAATAATATTTTAGGTTGCCTGCTTGTATACTTTTAACGTCTGTAATTGGTCCACCATGACATTGCCCTCCCCACCCTAAACTCTTCCATATGGGAGGCAACATTGACAGTTGATGCAGTCATTTTATCAGACTCTGACCAAACCATTGTGTTAGTCTGTTTTTGACCCGTCTAAGCTTTCTTGGTTTGGCGACGGCTATGTCATTAAACTATGTACAGTTGATTTGGCTATGATTGTGTAATACCTCGTGGTAATCTGTGTTCCCCAGGAGTCGTCGTTCTGTGTGGTGCTGCGCGGGGCTCGGCTGGGACAGGCCACCCTCAGTGATGTGCTGCAGGCTGGCTGTGTCCCTGTCATCCTAGCAGACTCATACATCCTGCCCTTCTCTGAGGTCCTCGACTGGAAGAGGTACGCTAAAGACACTGCTCATGATCTCACTCCAACTTTAACACATATCTCTGCATTAGATTTTCTGAGCTCGTATTGTGATTTCTGATCTAGTTTAATACCAGTGGCTGTGTTTGCCATTGATACTGACTGACATTTGTGTGTTTTGTACAGGGCATCCGTGGTCATTCCAGAGGAGAAGCTCCCAGAGATGTACACCATCTTGAAGAGTATCCCTCACAGGCAGGTGGAGGAGATGCAAAGACAGGTGACAGTCAGATCTCAGCTTTTCTTCAGCGAACATTCAATAGACTGAATCCCTTTGCTGGGGATTTTTCTTCTATGCACATATAGAGAAATGCACTCTTCATAGAGTTGTAGTAATGGTCTATTTCCAGATGAATACGCCTCAGGAGAAAGTGCCTCCGGCCCTCTCAGGTTAAGTTAGTGTGAAGACGGGGTCAAAGGAGCTGTGACATTCACGCTCCCATTCCAACCTGGGAGACGCGTGCCTCACTGTCGGCCCAATGGAAGCCATAACACAGGCAGACTGAAGGGTGAGAGACACGTTGTAATGGGCCTTTAGGACGAGAGTTTCTGTCCTGTTGTCTGTTTGGATCGTCTCGTCATGTTCCCAGTCTTGATTAAAAAGCTCTTTATAAAGGTTCTTCAGTGTTAGTTTCAGTCGAGCCAAATCAATGACAAATCCCCTCCTTTCACTGGTCCAACTGAGCCTCAATAAACAGAAGTGAAAGCCCTCAGAGAGCTCTGCACGTCCAAGCTGTTTCTCATTCCCTTGTATCAACGCTAGTCCATTTACCAATTAGACTGGCCAAACAGACATATCAGCCCCACAGCTCAGAAACCCTGTTGGAGTTGTTTCATTTGCCAAGCCTTGAACATGTCTTCCCTTGAGGCTCCCCCTCCTGTCTCTGTAGCTGTGGGGATGTGAAATGCTTATCCACTGCTCTTAGTGTTTCTCTGTCAGTCTGTCTGTGTCTAGGGCTTGGAATTTAGTTATGAGATGTGTAATCAGTTGTCTTCCTGTCAGGAAAGGGTTCTCGGTAGAGATGGGGATTGATAAGGATTGTGGTTTGTTTGGAGTATAAAAACATACTGATAATAAACATTGTATCAATTCACTGGAGATCAGAGGAACACAACCAAATCATATTGGTCTGAGTTGAGTAGTGAATACATCTTAAGCCAGGGGAACGTGAGGCGTAGGTATGTCACTGCCATGCGCGTGCCTGTGGCCCCTGCAGGACTGATGGGAGGAGGGTGTTGGAGCTGGGCTCAGGACGTGTAAAGGTGGGGTGGGGCCGGAGCACAAAGGCCCATCTTATCCAGGATTTATGGGGCGCCGTAGAGCCCATTCCAAATCAGTCCACACCTGTACACATCTGGAGAGACTCCTCACTCACATTCACTGGCTGGAGAGGAGAGGACACTGGGAATCACTGAGTTGGTCCCCCATAAAGACTTGACATTGTCAATAGTATAGACAACACATTGTCAACTCTAACTCACTTGGACGTGTACAAAATTATATATATTTTTTCTTCCCTTAAATTTTTATAAGAGCTGTAGGAACATATCTATTTTTTCTGATTGAGCTTATTGAAGAGCTGAAGTGAAGTATTTATTCACTGTACAACAGAGAGACTAACTGCCTTTCCTTCCTCAGTGGTTCTCAATTCCACACTGTCATCTTCAGTCCTTTATGGGTTTAAAAGGTCTCTGACCATATGGCTCGTATGCCTAAAATACACACTGCTGATCTTTTTTCCACTAATTGGTCTTTTGACCGATCACATCAGCTGTGAAAAAGATCTGATGTGATTGGTCAAAAGGCCAATTAGTGGAAAAAAGATCCGAATAACACAGCCTTACTCATGATGACTCTGTGTCAGCTTTGATTGACTATCTGTATGATTTACTATCTGTATGATTTACTAAGTCCTAAATTGAATGATAATTGGGTAATTGAGGAGACATTCTGTCTCACTTATACAGGGCCTCACAACTAAGGTCAAATGTAAAACTCCTAATCCATCAGTAGCCAGCAGCATCATTTCAGGAGAAAAAAGGATTTCAACATTTGATGTGGTAGCATCCACATAGCTCACAATTTGGGACCTAAGTGCTTAACAGCTGCTAAATGTTAGTGGTGGTCACCTGAGGCTTTCCTCTGAGCCTTGTTTGTATCAGACCCTAGGAATAGAAAACATGCTTTGTTAGATCAGTACAGCTGAAATTAGTACTTGTCAATCACAGGGCTGCAGCTATAGTACCAAGCCCAATGTAATCCTGTCTGAACCCTCCCTGTCTAAAAGGAGTTGACGGACAGAAGAGTATAGGTAGAGAAAGAGATGGTGGACTGGGTCATTCCCTTGACCCTGGTCGTGAAAGTCTGGCTATTATTATGATTTCTCAGTCCCACAAGAACCACTATTGATGATCAGTTGTCTGTCATTGTGGTAATACTACAATGTCCTCCTAAGCAAGTTTGTGCTAAGTAATTGTTCACCATGACAATTTTACTTTTACAATATTTATGTCTTATTAAGAGGTGCAAGTAGTTGCATTTATTTTAGTTGCAGTAGCATAGATTAGCCAAATCAGTTTTGAATTGATGGATGATGTTTATGGTCCAAGTTCAAGCACACCTCAAAGAGAGTTCAGGTTTCTTAGCCCAGCGCTGTATGTTAGAGGAAGGGAACGACAGTTCGGCAGTGAAGCAGGCCTCTCTGCCCTTTTTCTCTGCTGTGACTCTGTCTCTTCTTCCCTCATAAAAATTCCTGCAGGCGCTGGGAGGGGGCGGAGCGGGCCTCTTAGGCCGGAGCAGTTTGCTTTTTGCCTCCCGGTCGGAAAGGAAACTTTCATCACTGGCTGATTTATGGGCCATTGGGTCCCCCTGAGATTAGAAAGTCTTTTTGAATACTCCTCACCCCCTCCATAAAAATAAACGCTGTTTTTGTATTTCTCCAGTGTTAAAGGGGACTAAGTGTGGGGGTGTGGAGTGGGGGCTGGTCCCTTCTCATGTGCTGCTGAGAGCTCTCTGGACTATACGACAACAAAAACACCAGGCCAAGCTGCACCACTGCTATTGAAGGACAGAGCCCTGTAGCCAGTCCAAGCTGCACCACTACTATGGAAGGACAGTGCCCTGGAGCCAGGCCAAGCTGCACCACTACTATGGAAGGACAGAGCCCTGTAGCCAGGCCAAGCTGCACCACTGCTATGGAAGGACAGAGCCCTGGAGCCAGGCCAAGCTGCACCGCTACTATGGAAGGACAGAGCCCTGGAGCCAGGCCAAGCTGCACCACTACTATGGAAGGACAGAGCCCTGTAGCCAGGCCAAGCTGCACCACTGCTATGGAAGGACAGAGCCCTAGAGCCAGGCCAAGCTGCACCACTACTATGGAAGGACAGAGCCCTGGAGCCAGGCCAAGCTGCACCACTACTATGGAAGGACAGAGCCCTGTAGCCAGGCCAAGCTGCACCACTGCTATGGAAGGACAGAGCCCTGGAGCCAGGCCAAGCTGCACCGCTACTATGGAAGGACAGAGCCCTGTAGCCAGGCCAAGCTGCACCACTGCTATGGAAGGACAGAGCCCTGTAGCCAGGCCAAGCTGCACCACTGCTATGGAAGGACAGAGCCCTGGAGCCAGGCCAAGCTGCACCGCTACTATGGAAGGACAGAGCCCTGTAGCCAGGCCAAGCTGCACCACTGCTATGGAAGGACAGAGCCCTGTAGCCAGGCCAAGCTGCACCACTGCTATGGAAGGACAGAGCCCTGTAGCCAGGCCAAGCTGCACCACTGCTATGGAAGGACAGAGCCCTGTAGCCAGGCCAAGCTGCACCACTGCTATGGAAGGACAGCCCTGTAGCCAGGCCAAGCTGCACCACTGCTATGGAAGGACAGAGCCCTGTAGCCAGGCCAAGCTGCACCACTGCTATGGAAGGACAGAGCCCTGTAGCCAGGCCAAGCTGCTCCACTGCTATGGAAGGACAGAGCCCTGTAGCCAGGCCAAGACAACCACAGCTCTAGCAAAACGGTTGGCTCATTGGCTAAGCTGTAGCAGCCAATGCTATCACTCTGTTTGCTGCATTGCCGTTTTCCTTTTGTGCACCGTTGTTGCTGTTGTCTATTTGTTGCTTGATCCTCCTCTGCTCCTAATCCAAAACAGAGGAGATCGTCTTCAGCTGGGGGTCTTATTCTCACCCAACAAATATGCTATTAATATCTTGAGTTTCTGGCTGTGCGAATAGTTTCCAGGGTGTGCTCTGGCTAACCAGTCAAATGTCAGTTGGAGTTGAGGGATCCAGTATGGACCTCCGACATGTGCTTGTTAAAGAGTGCTGCACTCAGGGTCACCGAGGACCTGCTGAGGTGGAGTCAGGTCACACTGACATGGTGTCTCCTGGCAGGAGACAGTTCTGTTTTAATGATAATTAACTCTTATGGGCTCCTCTCCCTCCATAGCTGTCCCTTGATGTCTCCTAATGGATCAGTGGGAGGGGAGCACCAAGGAAGCTGGGGTGCTACCTGGGGATGTTGTACTAGTAACATCTGCATTGAAATATGATTGACTGCTAGGCTTCACCTTCCCCTCGGGCACCGTAATGCTCCTTGTTGTTACCATGGACTGGTAATGAAGTGACTAAAAATAGATTATTGATGCAAAACTAAAAGTAGATGTGTACATAGTTTGCATACATCTTGGATCAAACATGTATTATAGTCCCAATGGGCCTTAAGCAGGGGTTCCCACCCAGGTTTACTAGGACCACTGGGGGTACTTGAGAAGACTCATGAGACCATAGGTCTACTGGTAAAAATGCACATGATGGGGTACTACTGGAAGAGTAACATACAGTAGCAGAAAGAGGTTGGAACCACTGGCCAGGTTGATATTTGGCTGCCCTGTGCTTTGAAAGTCAGGTGAGTTGTAGAAGGTCTTGGCCTGCTGTAGGACAGATGATGTTAGAGATTCTAACCATCTAGAGCAGTCCTTCCTGTTCTCCAGTCACTGGGATGCCTTCTGAATGTGTGTTCACGTTCATGACAGCTTGTCTGTTTGTCCAGTGCCCAGACCATATGTTTTTACTCCAAAACACTCTGTTCTCCTCAGGCCTGCTGGTTCTGGGACGCTTACTTCAGCTCCATGAAGGCCATCGGCATGACAACGCTTCAGATCATCAATGACCGCATCTACCCCTATGCTGCCCGCACCTACGAACAGTGGAACAACCCCCCTGTGGTGGTGAGTAATCCTCTAGTTGCTAGGTCTTTAAAGAGTGGAAAGATGTGTTTTAACATGATTGGATACCTCAGTCTTCCATTGGAGCCTGCTATAATCTATGCCCCTCTAGCCTACACCACTAATAATGTTATTGTTTTTTTACTGTGGTTATCCACTGAATCTTCTTAGACATACGAGTCATATTTATGGGGGTGCAGTCTGCAGTGTCTGGTATTGATGTGTGACCTGACACTACTGTGCTGGCCTCTCAAAACAGAAAAACACAGTGACTGACTCCCTCAGTGACAGATATGAGACAGTTTTCCCAGGTGAGTCTTTCCCAGTGTATCGGCTGGGTGGCAGGCCAGCTTCCTCTTTATAGGTCCCCTTCTCCACACATGTAGTCTAGTGGTCTTTGGCTGCTTGGTAAACACCCAGTACTGCTGAAACAGCCAGTGTGTTTGTGTCAGCAGTTCTGCACTGGGAGGATGCCTCCAGTGCGGTGAAAAATACATGCCTTAGTGTTTGAGTCATTGTGTATGTGTGAGAGAACACTGTTTCAGGAGTGTGTGTGTGTGGGTGGGTGGGTGTAAGTAACCTCTCTGTGGTTGTGGGGATGCAGACAGCTTGGCTCAGCTATCACCTCTCAGGGGCTGTTAATCAGCCCAGCCTGATCTGCTGCAGTCCCCAAAGACACCACATGCAGCTCCGCCCTCCGTCTGTCTGTCAAGGGGGGGGCCCATGTTCCTCCTCTTATTGGACAGCCCTACCCAGTCCTACCAATGGTTTGCGATATGTGAGTCAGTCGGGTTATGTTGGTCTGAACAAGTCAGCTGACTCTGACTGAAGTTATGTTTACAACACTTGGCTTCTCGGAGTAATTCAAAGCTCTTCAAGACTAATTACTTTCTACTCTAGCCAACTGCTCAATCACAGCTTGTATTGCCTTTTTTTTGGAGTGGGTAGGTGGTTAATCAACAGTTACACTTGACATTACCCACCTCTCTCTGTCAGAAACTCCTGTCTGCCTTTTTTCCCAACCAATCGTCATCATTTAGGTGTGCTGTCTCAGCCCCTGCTCACAAGAGGTTAATTGTACAGGGCCACAGACCTGTTACCGTTCCAATGCTAGAGAAGTGCTATCTCTACGTATTCAGTGGAAACACATCGAGCAGAATTGGAACAGGACACTAAATAAATCAAGCAGTTGTTTTTTCTCTGCTGTTCTGTATCCTTCGTTCGGGGTCATAATTGAAAGCACATTTCACAGGCTCTCTGCTAGTAGCAGTGCTTTTAGAAGGGTTTTCAGGCTCGGGAGGGACAGACGGGATGCTTTTTGTTCGGCCGTGGGCATAGTTGTAAGATACCAAACGGGTAATCCATGGTAGTCACCTGTTCAGCCTCTGAAAGGTGGCTGAAGGTTAGGAGACTTTGTACCTTCGGGGGCTTTCATATCTGATTGGTTTAGAGTGTTTTCTGCTTCTTCTGAGCTCTGGTGTGTTTTCTGCCTTGGTTTGGAATGGTGTGAACACACTATTCGCAATTGGGTGCACACTAAACAATGCTCCATGGTTTGCTAAGAAGGGTGGTGTCAGTCCAATTACCAACATTACCTTTCATAGTAATGTATATTCATGGAAAATGGCAACTGATGATTTCCTAAGCTTGACCTTGTCCATTAGGGGACATCTAACATTTGAATTTAGTCGGGGTTTGTTCAGTGGTTTAAATGGGCCAAGAAACCTGGCCAGACCATTCCTTCACTGGTAGAGCGCAGACGAAGCCTGCACTGTGAATGTGCTCATATCAGGACTCTTGAAGATGTGACGGCTGCACCATCTCTACTTCTCCATTAATCCCTGGTAGGCAATCATCACAAACCACACAAATCAAAGGCCCCCGGCTGGCTAGATGGACCTGCCTCCAGTCATCACTGGGGCTGCTGCTATTTCCACATTGCCATGGAAAATCATTTGTTATTGTGGAGAAAGCACTGTTTGTCAAACACTCAAATGCCATCTTGTTCTCTATGTTTGCATCAGTCTACTTTTCCGAACACCACCACAATAATGTGTAGCCTAAATCACCCAAATGGCTGCATCATCCCGTTTTTGTGTAAATTGATCATTGTAAGCAGTGAACTAAATTTAACTGGGCTCATTAACATTGGAGAAGTGGCTGTCTTTCTTTCATCTTGTTTATGTCATCTGACAAATGACTTAAGTTGTCCTTTTCCTCTTCTCTTCATCTCACCACTAATGTGTCACCGTGTTAGTTTAATTATTTCCCCCTCTGCTTGTATGTCAGTGTCACACCACCCCAGAGAAGTTTCCGTTTGCTAGTAAAGTTTTTTAATTTTTTTTTATTATTGGTGAGTACTGACTGATGTCGGGTATATGAGGTGACCATGTTTATGGTGACAGACATGGTGGACGCCGTTGGAAGAGCCACAGAAACACCAGTCTGTCTGTGGTCACCTGTCTGCAGCAGAACAGAGAAGCACTTCAAGAAGCCCACACTTTTATTTCAATATCCAATCCCTCCCTATGAGGTTAGCACATGTCTCTAGTGGAGGTCTGGAGGCTTTGGGGGCCTTTTATACAGTTGATTAAGTCAGCTGCAACCTCCTTTATTTGAAAATGCTACTGTTGTAGTGTTTGACAGTTAATTAAGGGTTAAAACCACATCATCCAGTCAACATAATGCTCCTGCTAGCAGAGAACGGTAGCATTGAAGTTGACCCTGTAGATGAGAGAACCTGCATTGTAGAGCATTTTAAGCTGCTGCAGTGAGTCTCCCGTGTCACATGTTGACATATTGTTACTCTTGTATAATTGCATTACTCAAAATGTCAGTTGTCTATATGTTAGTTCAGAGGTCTGGATTGAGTGTCTCATTGTCCCATTGTGTGTGTGTATAAGTCTCCTTGTGTGTGTCACTGCATCATAGGCTCTCTCTGCTCTCTCTGCACTGCCAGTATTTTCTTTTACAGCGTCACTTGATCTAGGTTCGGGTCTGTGCATCTTCCAGAGTTAACGGGACATTTTAAGACGGGGCCAGGAAGAGGAGCCAAGTCCCACACTGGCAGTAGACAGTCGCCGACACCGTCGCCTGCCTGCCCCCCCCCCCCCTCTCTCTCTCTCTCTCCCCTGCCTCCCCCCTCTCTTTCTCTTCCCACTAAAACTCATCTGGACCTCTGCTGCATGGAGCTCACCAGAGCTTCATGACAAAACGTCACTTATAATATCCCAAAGCAGCAGTGTAGAAACAGCAGGAGAGGCCAAGACTGCCAAGTCATAGTGTGTGGACTCCACTTACACATGTACCTGAGATGAGGGTGGAGCTCTTTGTCTCTGTATTACACACTCTCGAAGCTGTGATCCTGAAACAGCTCCGCTACCACTCGTTTCTTAGTGTGCTTGGCATTCCAGACTACTTCACACTGGGTGCTTGGCATTCCCGGTTGTGACTTCACTGCTGAATCAAGCAATGGAATGGCAGCTTAAATCACGATGGAAAACATGTCACAGGCCAGGATGGCAGACAGATGAAGGCATACGTCTGCATTGTAGGTGAGAGTGACTAACCTTTTTGGTCTCTTGTCCTCTGTAGAAGTGGTCGAGTGTGAACAGCCCTCTGTTCCTGCCTCTCATCCCACCGAGGTCCCCAGGGTTCACTGCTGTGGTGCTGACCTACGACCGTATCGAGAGCCTCTTCCGGGTCATCACTGAGATCTCCAAGGTTCCCAGCCTGGCCAAGCTACTGGTGGTGTGGAACAACCAGAATAAGAGTCCCCCTGAAGGTGAGCCCGGGGCTGTATTCATTAGCACCTACCGTAGCGTAACGTTTTGCAAAATAATTTTTTTGGGGGGCTGAAACTAAAATAAGTTTCTTATTGAACAGGTTCAGGTAGTCCCTCTCCATTTTGGTAGATGTTCTTCTGTTTGGTTCCTCATGAATACACCTCTGATTCTAACCCTCCCTTCCCCGTATTGTTCATTAAACCCATTATTGATTCAAATATTACCCTTAAACAAGCACACCAGCAATAGGAGTTTTCATGAGTTAACCTTTTCAGTGACAACAATGATGCTATGTTGGATGTTCAAAGATGGGATATTAGTGTTCTGTCAGATTGCCTTACTTCATAGCTATCATAGAATCCCAAAACGTGTTATCTCTGTTTAGAGATTGACTTAAAGTTGGCAGATCGATACACACAAGGAATGGGAAAGTGGCTGAACACTCCATGTTAACTGCCAACTTGATGTGAGAAGTGGTTATTTCACCATGCCATGGTTTAATACACAAAATGGAGCTCTTGATGTGTACCAGATGAGTGATAACAGCTTCAGCAGCCAAGACCCGTCTCTCTATAAGTTTAGACCCTGAAAAGCATGACATGCTCGAGGCTGGAGCCAAACCTCTCTCTGGCTTTTCTTCATGTTGAGAATCAGGAAACTGGAGCAGCTCCGTGGCATGTTGCTGCCGGTCGGACAGACAAACATCCTCCTACCCACCCCCCTCGGGGCTGCAGCAGCCACCTCATTCTAACCTTCCGATGTCAACAGGTCTCCTCGGTACTGGCAAGCCAGACGACGTAGAGGCCTTTCATTCATGTTGATATACTGTCCACTACAGTGTGCAGTGTTCTGCTAGTGCTGCCTGTCTGTCCTCCTGCCACATCCCTCATTTAGAGCCCATTAGAGATGTTTCAGAGTAAGCTGATATTAGTCATTATTTATTGTGGCTTTCGCTCTAATGATTCCTCTTAACAAGGCGATTTAGGTATGCGGCTGTTTATGGCGCCCCTTAACACTGACAGCTCAGGGAACGGCAGGGAATTAAATCTATCCTCTGCATAGAGTTGTGTAACGTAATGAAGCAGCGGGCCACTTTGAAGCTCACTCTAATGGCCCAGTGTTGCCTTTGATTAGAGGCGTCAGTGGAGCCTGGCCAGAGCTTTGTGACCCATTAGAATTAACAAGGGGCCGTTCATGGGTCAACTCAGGGTCTCTGCTTGGGATGAGGATGTATTTCCTCCTCATCCTCACAAGGCCTGATTGTGCTTTTGACATGTACAGAGATTGTACTGTGTTTGGTTGTCATGATTAACTTCATAGTTTATTTGTTCACTCATACAATCTTTTTTATTTATTTTTATTTTATTTCACCTTTATTTAACCAGGTAGGCTAGTTGAGAACAAGTTCTCATTTGCAACTGCGACCTGGCCAAGATAAAGCATAGCAGTGTGAACAGACAACACAGAGTTACACATTGAGTAAACAATAAACAAGTCAATAACACAGTTGAAAAAAAGGGTCTATATACATTGTGTGCAAAAGGCATGAGGAGGTAGGCGAATAATTACAATTTTGCAGATTAACACTGGAGTGATAAATGATCAGATGATCATGTAGAGATATTGATGTGCAAAAGAGCAGAAAAGTAAATAAATAAAAACAGTATGGAGATGAGGTAGGTAAAATTGGGTGGGGTATTTACCGATAAGACTATGTACAGCTGCAGCGATCGGTTAGCTGCTCAGATAGCAGATATTTGAAGTTGGTGAGGGAGATAAAAGTCTCCAACTTCAGCGATTTCTGCAATTCGTTCCAGTCACAGGCAGCAGAGAACTGTAACGAAAGGCGGCCAAATGAGGTGTTGGTTTTAGGGATGATCAGTGAGATACACCTGCTGGAGCGCGTGCTACAGGTGGGTGTTGCCATCGTGACCAGTGAACTGAGATAAGGCGGAGCTTTACATGGACTTGTAGATGACCTGGAACCAGTGGGTCTGGCGACGAATATGTAGCGAGGGCCAGCATTATGACCTGAAGAAACCTGTTTTTCACTTTGGTTAAAGACCGTTATGGAGCTGCAGAGCATGGAGACAGAGGTAACTACAGGAGAGATGGGGATTGCAGCAGGATTCTGTTTTTCTGTAGTAGTGAGGATCTCCTGGTTAGCCCAGGAGAAAGTCTGAAAATGAGAAGCAAAGTAGATGGGCTTCCAGCAGCCAGAATATGTTTCAGTTTGTGTGTTCAAACCAATAGCAAAAGAAAATACCAGGCTAAATCAGAGCTAAGCTAATAACCTTTGTTTTGGAGATTTCTCCCTGCACTGCACTCATCTCCCAGCTCATCTTTGGAAAATAGAGGGCGACAGAGAAAGAGAGAGAAGAAAGCCCACAGCAGTTCTCCCGTTGACAGTTTAGTGTGGAGACGTTCAGAGCTCGTCGGTGGGAGCGCTGCCTGCTTGTCAGGCCCCAGTTAGAGCCTTAATGGGGTGACACATTCTGTGCCATCTGTCTGACTGCTTCGTGCCATGGACACTTCCCAAGCTCACTAAACACTACTTTAAAAAAAGCTAACTTTGTTGCTCTGCCTTGAGAGGAATCTTGGTGTGGGCAGGCTTGCACATGATTCAAGTTGGCGTTGCGATTCGAGTCAGTGATTGTAGTTTTACTGCTAGCGTACTTTTCCACTAGGATTGCCATTTTGAAACGTCTCCCTTGATGGCAACCCAACTCCACTCCTCTCCAACTGAAGTCTAGATGTTAGTTTGACCTAGAAAACTAGGAGTCTGGTTTGATATCTTAGGTGTAGGTGGGTGATGCAATATATACTGTCAGATTTGGAATGTGTGGAAGTAGTTTTCACAGTTTGCTTAATGTCTTGCAGCTTCTCAAGTAGCACACAATGCTAACTGACCCGTTTGCCAAGGCCTCCATTGCATTGATAGAATTGATTTTCTATGACCTGTCTGTATTGTAGTCTTATCACTCATATTCCCTTGGTCTCTGTCCCTCGGTTAGATTCTCTGACCTGTCTGTATTGTAGTCTTATCACTCATATTCCCTTGGTCTCTGCCTCTCGGTGAGATTCTCTGACCTTTCTGTATTGTAGTCTTATCACTCATATTCCCTTGGTCTCTGTCCCTCGGTGAGATTCTCTGACCTGTCTGTATTGTAGTCTTATCACTCATATTCCCTTGGTCTCTGTCCCTTGGTGAGATTCTCTGACCTGTCTGTATTGTAGTCTTATCACTCATATTCCCTTGGTCTCTGTCCCTCGGTGAGATTCTCTGACCTGTCTGTATTGTAGTCTTATCACTCATATTCCCTTGGTCTCTGTCCCTTGGTGAGATTCTCTGACCTGTCTGTATTGTAGTCTTATCACTCATATTCCCTTGGTCTCTGTCCCTCGGTGAGATTCGCTGACCTGTCTGTATTGTAGTCTTATCACTCATATTCCCTTGGTCTCTGTCCCTCGGTGAGATTCTCTGACCTGTCTGTATTGTAGTCTTATCACTCATATTCCCTTGGTCTCTGTCCCTTGGTGAGATTCTCTGACCTGTCTGTATTGTAGTCTTATCACTCATATTCCCTTGGTCTCTGTCCCTCGGTGAGATTCGCTGACCTGTCTGTATTGTAGTCTTATCACTCATATTCCCTTGGTCTCTGTCCCTCGGTGAGATTCGCTGACCTGTCTGTATTGTAGTCTTATCACTCATATTCCCTTGGTCTCTGTCCCTCGGTTAGATTCTTTATGGCCGAAGATTGCCGCACCTCTCAAGGTGGTGCGCACCAAAGAGAACAAGCTCAGCAACCGCTTCTTTCCCTACGACGAGATCGAGACTGAGGCCGTGCTGGCCATCGACGATGACATCATCATGCTGACGTCTGATGAACTACAGTTTGGCTACGAGGTGAGAGAGAGGATATCCTGTATCACGCCTGTGAGATGTCACCCCAAATGTTTGACCTTGGGCTTAGTGCATTCATACTGGCAGGTAAACGCTGGCCACTTAGTGCTGACCCCAGAGTTTAAAATCATCCAGGGAGCTTAAGTCAGCCTCTAGTAAGGCTATATGTGATGCGGCTGCCGGGTGCTGGATATATGTTTGATGTGTGACATATGGTGACAGGCCAGAGCTGATGCTGTCCATGCCTACAGCCCAGCTTGGCACTCACCTGAAGGCATTTAGGACCTATTGAGACAATTGAGGACAATTTGAGGATAATGACATGAAATGAGAGGCAGGCTGCTGTGGGGAAGGAAGGCTGTCTGGCTCTACTGCCTCTCGCTGGGTCCAATAGCGGGACAGGCTGCTGGGCTCCGGTATCCAGTCTCCACACACTTCTCTGCCCATCACAGAGAGGGCCTGTAGCTTTCATCTCTTTAAAGTGAACTTTGGGGCTCAAAGTATCTCCGTGATGGCGGTCTTCTAGCACTACCTTGAAGGTGAAAGGAGGCTACTTGGAATGTTTTTAGTGTTGCCTAATTCCATTAACTTGGAACGTTCCCCAAATTCCTGGAAAACCTGTAATTTGTGTCGAACCGTCTCTTTCCCCCGCCATGTCCCTCAGGTGTGGAGGGAGTTCCCAGACCGGTTGGTGGGGTACCCGGGTCGGCTCCACCTGTGGGACCACGAGATGGGGAAGTGGAAGTACGAGTCCGAGTGGACCAATGAGGTGTCCATGGTTCTGACTGGAGCAGCCTTCTACCACAAGGTTAGCCTCAGACAGAAGCCCCTCCTCCCTCTGTCCCCCTGCAGGGCCCAGTATGGGGAGGGGGCAGGGTTAGGTCACACAGAAAGAGGATGGAAGAAGAGTCATAGGTGAGGTTAGGTTATCTATCTCACTGTCAACCAAAAGCTTTCCTTTTGATTCAAAGCAAATACTTCTGAGAAAACACATCCCTCTTTTCAGAGGTCAGACTCATTTATCATGTCACCAGTGAGTAGGATGACAAATGTATTTCAGTATTTATCTGCTTGTAGTTTCCACTGCTTGCTGATTTTGATGTTGAGTAACACTGGCTTCTTTCCTTTCCAGTACTTTAACTACCTGTACACTTACAAGATGCCAGGAGACATCAAGAACTGGGTGGATGCTCATATGAACTGTGAGGATATCGCCATCAACTTCCTGGTGGCCAACATCACTGGCAAAGCCCCCATAAAGGTACAGAACAGTGCACAACGTTGTCCCACCACCTGAACACAACAGTCCTACCCAACCCATTATGCTGACATTAGGTCCTTAGGGGGTCAAATTCAATGTTGTATGTTCACCAGAGCCATGGCTTGCATCCCAAATTGCATTCTATTTCCTATAATGGTGCACTACTTTTGACCAGAGCCCTATGGGCCCTGGTCCAAATGGGTGAACATCCTAGTCAATGGGGTGGCATTTGGGACGGAGCTAAGTTAATATCTCATTAGGAGCAGTACCACAACATGCACCACTTATCAGGAAGCTGAAGGCTGTAACTCCAACTCCACAGAGGTGGAAAAGTCCCAGAATGCAGAAATATTTGATTCTTCCAGTCCTGTCCTGCCAGAGGCTCTGTCTCTGATCAGTTCTCACCCCTCTGTGCCCCCTGATACCTCCACCACGCTGTGACTGTGTCCAGGTGCAGAGGCCGCCCCTAAAGCCCAACCTTAACCTCTCTTATCTGGGTGTCACTGACTGCCACTCCTGCGACTGTTTTCCTAAGCTCACTCACCCCACCGTCAATGCAATGCCTACTCCCTCCCTCTGTGCCTGCAGTAGGCTAGCCCCCCACCCCTCCCCACATGTCCTCCTCAGCACTGATGTCCAGTCTGGAGTAAGACAGATTGGTGGGGTGGGTAAGACGGAGGAAGACCATACATCAGCCCTTTAATGAGCATACAGCTGTTTCTCCTCGGCGTGCAAGCAGCATGCCGTGGCCTTTTTAATGACCACTCAGGTATACAGCAGCACAACATCCTCCCTCAGCGCAACAGCCCTCAATCACACTCTGCTGCAACAACCACTGCTGGACCTGCTGTCACAACTAGCAAGACTTCATCTAATGGGTTTATCACATTCTAGAGAACTGCAACTTAAAGGGATATTTCGGGATTTGGGCAATGAAGTCCTTAATCTACTTCCCCAGAGTCAGATGAACTAATGGATACCATTTGTATGTCTCTGTCTCCGGTATGAAGGAAGTTGGAGGTAGTTTTGCAAGCCAATGCTAACTAGCATTAGCACAATGATTGTAATGCTATGGTATTTACTAGCATGCTAGCAATTGCGCTAAAGCTAGTTAGCAACATCCTTCAAACTGCATGCAGAGACATAAAAACGGTATTCACGGGTTCATCTGGAGAAATAGATAAAGTGCTTCATTGCCCAAATCCCGAAGTATCCCTTTAAGCAGTACTGTGACGGTATTAGACTTGTCTCATCAGCACAGGGATTTGATCTCACCACACAGTAGATTCTGTACTGTAAGTTTCTTAGTTGTGTAGCAATGGTAGATTTGTAAAGCTCAATGTCCTGGTTCCATTTAGGTGACCCCAAGGAAGAAGTTCAAGTGTCCTGAGTGCACAGCCATTGACGGTCTGTCCCTGGACCAGACACACATGGTAGAGAGGTACGTCCTGCACTCAGCATGCTCATCGCCTAGCAACTCTAGAAATGGTGTGTGTATATGCCAAATGAATATTCATAGAGGTAGTAGTGGACATACAATATCTGGACGTGTGTTTGAGGCAATCAACCACAGGAAAAAAACGATGTTAACGCTAGCATCCGGTTCCGGGTTGGAGCGAGCGGTCGCATCTACACTTCGGTCCGCAGGTAGTATAACTTTTCATTGCATTTTCATTACATTTCATTATAGTACAACGGTTTGATTTGTCTACATTTACTAATCTTAGCAATTTCTTCTTAGCTAGCTACATAGCCGTCTTTGTATCAAAGATAATTGCGTAATTATCGTATTTCGTCGTCCTAACGTAGTCTACACTGCTATCTGCCCAGCAGCTAGCTAACGCCCACCGTCTACTAGCACTGTAGAAACTATTACACTCAACTGAATGACTCGATTAGTGTAGTGTTAGCTAGCTACATAGCTGTCTTTGCTGTCTTCGTATCCAAGATAATTGTGTAGTTTAGAGTGTGTAGATTTAGAGTGATTATCTTAATTTACCGAGGTTAGCTAGCCAGCTATTTGTCGTCCTTAACGTAGGAGATACTGCTAGCTAGCTAGCCAACAGCTAGCCAACGTCTACTGAATAGAACTTCAACAACCCGGTCAACATTCCGCTTCGCTCCACAGGTAGTATCACATTTTCACTTCATTACAGTACAACGGTTTGATTTGTTTGATCGTAGCTAGCTAGCTACATAGCCGTCTTTGTATCTAAGACAATTGTGTAGTCTAGAGCGATTTTCTAGGTTAGCTAGCCAGCTATTGTCGTTCTTTTAACGTAACGTAATCAACACTGCTAGCTAGCCAGCTAGCCCCCGAATAGCAGCACTGTAGAAACTATTACACTCGACGGAACGACTTGATTGGTGTAGTGTCAACAACGCAGCCACTGCCAGCTAGCCTACAAAGTCAACAACGCAGCCACTGCCAGCTAGCCTACTCCAGCAGTACTGTATCATTTCAATCATTTTAATCTATAAGATTCTTGCTACGTAAGCTTAACTTTCTGAACATTTGAGACGTGTAGTCCACTTGTCATTCCAATCTCCTTTGCATTAGCGTAGCCTCTTCTGTAGCCTGTCAACTATGTGTCTATCTATACCTGTTCTCTCCTCTCTGCACAGACCATACAAACGCTCCACACCGCGTGGCCGCGGCCACCCTAATCTGGTGGTCCCAGCGCGCACGACCCACGTGGAGTTCCAGGTCTCCGGTAGCCTCTGGAACTGCCGATCTGCGGCCAACAAGGCAGAGTTTATCTCAGCCTATGCCTCCCTCCAGTACCTCGACTTCTTGGCACTGACGGAAACATGGATCACCACAGATAACACTGCTACTCCTACTGCTCTCTCTTCGTCTGCCCACGTGTTCTCGCACACCCCGAGAGCTTCTGGCACCGGGATCCTCATCTCTCCCAAGTGGTCATTCTCTCTTTCTCCCCTTACCCATCTGTCTATCGCCTCCTTTGAATTCCATGCTGTCACAGTTACCAGCCCTTTCAAGCTTAACATCCTTATCATTTATCGCCCTCCAGGTTCCCTCGGAGAGTTCATCAATGAGCTTGATGCCTTGATAAGCTCCTTTCCTGAGGACGGCTCACCTCTCACTGTCCTGGGCGACTTTAACCTCCCCACGTCTACCTTTGACTCATTCCTCTCTGCCTCCTTCTTTCCACTCATCTCCTCTTTTGACCTCACCCTCTCACCTTCCCCCCCTACTCACAAGGCAGGCAATACGCTCGACCTCATCTTTACTAGATGCTGTTCTTCCACTAACCTCATTGCAACTCCCCTCCAAGTCTCCGACCACTACCTTGTATCCTTTTCCCTCTCGCTCTCATCCAACACTTCCCACACTGCCCCTACTCGGATGGTATCGCGCCGTCCCAACCTTCGCTCTCTCTCCCCCGCTACTCTCTCTTCTTCCATCCTATCATCTCTTCCCTCTGCTCATACCTTCTCCAACCTATCTCCTGATTCTGCCTCCTCAACCCTCCTCTCTTCCCTTTCTGCATCCTTTGACTCTCTATGTCCCCTATCCTCCAGGCCGGCTCGGTCCTCCCCTCCCGCTCCGTGGCTCGACGACTCATTGCGAGGTCACAGAACAGTGCTCCGGGCAGCCGAGCGGAAATGGAGGAAAACTCGCCTCCCTGCGGACCTGGCATCCTTTCACTCCCTCCTCTCTACATTTTCCTCCTCTGTCTCTGCTGCTAAAGCCACTTTCTACCACTCTAAATTCCAAGCATCTGCCTCTAACCCTAGGAAGCTCTTTGCCACCTTCTCCTCCCTTCTGAATCCTCCTCCCCCTCCCCCCCCTCCTCCCTCTCTGCAGATGACTTCGTCAACCATTTTGAAAAGAAGCTCGACGACATCCGATCCTCGTTTGCTAAGTCAAACGACACCGCTGGTTCTGCTCACACTGCCCTACCCTGTGCTCTGACCTCTTTCTCCCTCTCTCTCCAGATGAAATCTCGCTTCTTGTGACGGCCGGCCGCCCAACAACCTGCCCGCTTGACCCTATCCCCTCCTCTCTTCTCCAGACCATTTCCGGAGACCTTCTCCCTTACCTCACCTCGCTCATCAACTCATCCCTGACCGCTGGCTACGTCCCTTCCGTCTTCAAGAGAGCGAGAGTTGCACCCCTTCTGAAAAAACCTACACTCGATCCCTCCGATGTCAACAACTACAGACCAGTATCCCTTCTTTCTTTTCTCTCCAAAACTCTTGAACGTGCCGTCCTTGGCCAGCTCTCCCGCTATCTCTCTCAGAATGACCTTCTTGATCCAAATCAGTCAGGTTTCAAGACTAGTCATTCAACTGAGACTGCTCTTCTCTGTATCACGGAGGCGCTCCGCACTGCTAAAGCTAACTCTCTCTCCTCTGCTCTCATCCTTCTAGACCTATCGGCTGCCTTCGACACTGTGAACCATCAGATCCTCCTCTCCACCCTCTCCGAGTTGGGCATCTCCGGCGCGGCCCACGCTTGGATTGCGTCCTACCTGACAGGTCGCTCCTACCAGGTGGCGTGGCGAGAATCTGTCTCCTCGCCACGCGCTCTCACCACTGGTGTCCCCCAGGGCTCTGTTCTAGGCCCTCTCCTATTCTCGCTATACACCAAGTCACTTGGCTCTGTCATCACCTCACATGGTCTCTCCTATCATTGCTATGCAGACGACACACAATTAATCTTCTCCTTTCCCCCTTCTGATGACCAGGTGGCGAATCGCATCTCTGCATGTCTGGCAGACATATCAGTGTGGATGACGGATCACCACCTCAAGCTGAACCTCGACAAGACGGAGCTGCTCCTCCTCCCGGGGAAGGACTGCCCGTTCCATGATCTCGCCATCACGGTTGACAACTCCATTGTGTCCTCCTCCCAGAGCGCTAAGAACCTTGGCGTGATCCTGGACAACACCCTGTCGTTCTCAACTAACATCAAGGCGGTGGCCCGTTCCTGTAGGTTCATGCTCTACAACATCCGCAGAGTACGACCCTGCCTCACACAGGAAGCGGCGCAGGTCCTAATCCAGGCACTTGTCATCTCCCGTCTGGATTACTGCAACTCGCTGTTGGCTGGGCTCCCTGCCTGTGCCATTAAACCCCTACAACTCATCCAGAACGCTGCAGCCCGTCTGGTGTTCAACCTTCCCAAGTTCTCTCACGTCACCCCGCTCCTCCGCTCTCTCCACTGGCTTCCAGTTGAAGCTCGCATCCGCTACAAGACCATGGTGCTTGTCTACGGAGCTGTGAGGGGAACGGCACCCCAGTACCTCCAGGCTCTGATCAGGCCCTACACCCAAACAAGGGCACTGCGTTCATCCACCTCTGGCCTGCTCGCCTCCCTACCACTGAGGAAGTACAGTTCCCGCTCAGCCCAGTCAAAACTGTTCGCTGCTCTGGCCCCCCAATGGTGGAACAAACTCCCTCACGACGCCAGGACAGCGGAGTCAATCACCACCTTCCGGAGACACCTGAAACCCCACCTCTTCAAGGAATACCTAGGATAGGATAAAGTAATCCTTCTCACCCCCCCCCCCTTAAATGATTTAGATGCACTATTGTAAAGTGGCTGTTCCACTGGATGTCAGAAGGTGAATTCACCAATTTGTAAGTCGCTCTGGATAAGAGCGTCTGCCAAATGACTTAAATGTAAATGTAACGCCGGTAACTCCTGTACATTTCCCCAGATCGGAGTGCATCAACAAGTTTGCATCGGTGTTCGGGACCATGCCCCTGAAGGTAGTGGAACACCGTGCAGACCCAGTCCTCTACAAGGACGACTTCCCAGAGAAGCTGAAGAGTTTCCCCAACATCGGCAGTCTCTGACCGGACAGGTCTGTGGCCCAGCAGCCCCCAGACACCCATACATACCCAGCATCTTCTAGTTCAGGGGAGACATAAACTCTTCTATCTCTGTCCATATAGAACTATCTGAAGGTTGTTGTTGTTCTCTGTAGGGTGGTGTGGGGTTGGGAGCCTGTATTGTTTCCTTTCCTAAATACTGGTTTGAATTGGAAGTGGTGAGAGATGAGGTGTGTGCTCATTGGTTGGCTGGACAGAATCCACTGTGCAACTGAGAGGTGACAAGTCTGTGTATGTCCACTGCTGCTGTATTCGAACCAGAGGCCCCGTGGGCTCTTTGGCTGATCTGGGGTCAGTGTATATAAATCACACCGGTGCTACATTTTAATATAGCGTGATGAGTCCGGACTGCTGTCTGCCAAGCACAGGGTGAGCAGTTGTGTAATATGCTGAACACCCGTAGAGATAATATATCCCATGTCATTTATCTCGAACTGATGAATTATTTTAAATGATAAATAATATGAGACAAGGTAGTGTTAGAGGGCGCTTCTCGTCTAAGGTCATTTCATGGCATGAGCTATATTTATTTGTTTAGTGTGAGCACTGCAGAGGTGTATGGTCATCTTTCTCTACATAGAGGATATATCGCAAATAATATGTACACTATATATTTACTGCCAATTGTTCTACTGCTAACACTTTTCAAAAGAATGACCGGTATCTGGACATTTGAATTACATTTTTTAAAGTGTTGTGCTGCATAATGAACTAATACAGTAACATCTAGTCTGGTATAGTAGGGAAGCTACTGTAATTGATGCGGGGACGTTGGACTGTCTGCTTCATGGAGATGTAGGCACCAGGTTGTACAACTCCCCAATTTTGATGTCTCTCTTTGTTTTATCTTTCTGTTCGTCCGTGTAGACTTGCTCATCTCTCTAAAGGAATGCCCTAAGTTTGTTTTTTTACTTGTGTAAGGATTGTTGTTTGTGATAAATGTGTCCCAAAATATATTTAAATATGACTTAGTGAAGAAATACATGCTAAATAAAGACGTTTTTCATTGGCCTGGGATTAAAGAAAGGAACAATGGCGCTGCCGGACTCCAACCAAGGTGCATGAATTGAGGAGCAAACTGAAGTGAAGAGGAAATTCAGCTACTGGAGAACAGAGGGAGTTGATAAAAGTGCTTGAAAAAAATGTAATCGGAAGTGTTCTAGATGTGGATGATGTTGTATGCATGTTTATTGGAGTGGTTGTCTCATGCACATTCACCAGTAGCAAGCCTCTGTCAGTCACGCTCTCTGTCCTCATTTTGATTCGGTGAAAGCCCATGTCTGACCAGGGCTGTTGTGACAGGACCACTGTTCAGCCTCGCCTGTCACCTGTTAATAAACGCTCCCTAATCCACCCTGTACAATGTCAGCAGTTCAAAGGAACGCTGTTAGTATTTTTGTCGACTGCGTGACATTCTTGGAGGTTGTGCGATCTCATTTCATCCCTCATGTCTGAAATACTGAGGGATTTTAGGCTGTCACTGCAACTGATGCAATCATGGTACATATGAGGTAGATGATATGTAAATGCAAGAAGATGGACGTGTTTCTTTTTTTACACTAGATTTTTATTGAAGGCCCTCCCTCCCCTCCATCCTAATTATATAGACATCAGTAAAAACAGAACAACACCAGAATCCCAAAAATCTCCACACACGTTATTACGTGTGTTGCCCATTTCTGCAGGACATTGTGAAAACTGCTACTCTTAATGAATCCTCCGAGAGTCTTGCCATCCTAAAAACATCCCAGTCTTTAAATGTAGGACGTTTCCGTGAGAGTAGGACTCCTCCTGCAGTAGTATCATTCCCACCACACAACAGCATAGAAAGATTGTCAAATATTGAGTGTCGACCTCTTTGACTAAATGTGTTTTATTGTTTGTTTAAAAGTCCAATGCAGCCTTTCTAATTGCAATATAGAATTATTTCAGTTTTTTTACCTTTATTTAACTAGGCAAGTCAGTTAAGAACAAATTCTTATTTTCAATGGCGGCCTAGGAACAGTGGGTTAACTGCCTGTTCAGGGGCAGAACGACAGATTTGTACCTTGTCAGCTCGGGGGTTTGAACTTGCAACCTTCCGGTTCCTAGTCCAACGCTCTAACCACTAGGCTACCCTGCCGGCCAGTAAGTACCTTACTGTGATTTCAATTAAAATGGTAAAAAAGAAGCAAAAATAACTTAGCAAAGAGCAATTTCTCAAGCAAGAATTTTGTTTGACTGTCTGGGAGTGTCTGAGTGGGGAGGGGAGAACTGGACACCAGCTGTTATTGGCAGAGCAGGTTGTAACTGGTGTTAACACCAGGCAGGCCAAACCTCCATCCCACCACAACAGGCTGGCATTTCATGCAATCTTTTCAAATAGCTCTTACACTAAAAGTCCATTATGATTTTCACAATTTCACAGTATTATTACAACCTCATAGTGTGGAATATATAAAAGCAGGAAAATCACGTTTTGGACTGCATTGGACTTTAAAAGAATTGGCAGGAACTATATGAAATTACTCGTGACAATTGAAGCTGCACTTCAGTTATCCATTAAAAAAAATTGTAGTTGATGCAGTTTTGTGTGTGTGTGTGTTTCTTAAATAAGTATGTGATGAACAACAGTTTTGCTCTCAATGCTTGTAAAACAATTTTCTAAAATATTACGTAAGTGCAATAACTTACTGTACTATAGTAACTCACACAAAATATATATGAGAACATGAACACAAGTAAAAGATTACCATCATTAATTAAAAAGCCGTACAATATAGCTTAAAGCCACAAAAACCTTTCAAAATACTTGGAAACTCAACAAACCAAGAACACCCACCCCCTTCAGAAGGATCACTCAAAAACCAACCCACAAGTATCTCACAAAGATAAAGCAATACTTTACATCAAATTAGTAACATTTCAAGGGTCTTTGTAAATTACTGTAAATCAGTCCAAACATTTTTTTTTACATGCACACACAACACACAGTTTTATATTATAATAAGTATTTACTTATTTTTATTGCCCTGCTTCAGTAGTATTAGAAATGATAGGGGTGGTGTGAAAGGTGACATCATCACCGAGGGACAGACTGGGACCCCTGCAGGCTACAACAGGATGAGCTGATATACAAGCTGTTTCGCAACTACTTAAATTCTGCATATCTGATCAGTTAAGGCCCTAAGGCAAGCTGTGCCTCGATTAGGGTAGATGAGAAAGAGAATATTTACATATTAACCTGTGATTCATCCAAGAAGGCTTCATATGGGCTTCTACGTTTCTGCAGTCTTTAACACTGAGCTTTTGGTTTTGTCCTTCTCAATCCATAGAGAACTGCAGATAACAGAACATGTCTATAAATAAAGAACTTAAAACGTTTTCAAAAACATGTCGAAAAAGGTAAACAAATCAACTCTGTGTCGACCTGAGCTTCATGTGTGTTTGAGCTCTGAGAAGCACCCAACCCAGCACTGTAAACCCTACAAGCCCTAGTCAGAGACAGCTATAGGCCAACCTGAAGCACAGGGCCACTGGCGGCTCTGTTCTGTCACACAATCCCAGAAAGAATCCCTGTCCACAGATGTCCCAGTGTTAATTAAAAAGGCTGCAGCCTGGCTGTGCGGCTGTATATGGCCGTAGTGCCGGAGGGGCAGGCATTCGGCCAGAGGAGCGAGAGGGAGAGCCCTAGTGCAGTGTGGGGGCTTCTTTGAAAATGGAGCCATGACAGCTGAGGAGAAGCATGTGCAAGGCATGTTTGTTTTGCATTTATCCCCTGAGCGCAGCTGTGTGCACTGTTCTTTTCCCAGAACACCGGAACACCGTGGCCCGTTCGCACTCCCAGCAACCCCTTAGAGCGGCCTATGAGAGCACAGGGGCCCCATCTCCAAATCTCAGAAGAGCACCTCCAACCACTGAGAGACAAGCCATGTTGTCAGCAGTATGTTCATGCATCAGGCTTGAACTGCCATGTATAACTGGATCCAATCTGAGTCGTCATTTGGAAAGGGTTTCTGACCCATTGTTTGTAGATGCTGACAGTTCATCCTAGATCCTACATACCACAATATCCTAGCAGAGCTACCTAGTGTAGATGCTGACAGTTCATCCTAGATCCTACATACCACAATATCCTAGCAGAGCTACCTAGTGTAGATGCTGACAGTTCATCCTGGATCGTACATACCACAATATCCTAGCAGAGCTACCTAGTGTAGATGCTGACAGTTCATCCTGGATCGTACATACCACAATATCCTAGCGGAGCTACCGAGTGAAAGGGGAAATAATGAGGCTTGTGTTAGGGAATTAGAGATGGATTCTCCGCTTAAGGTGCATGGGGTATCATATTTGGCTTCAAATCTATGAGACCTTTTGTTTTGACTTGATCCAAATGGGAACGTGGGGAAAACAGAAAGCTCATAATGCATAAGATGATGGAACACGTCTACTATTGCTGTCACCTCCACAAATCGTGACATGGAGCCATTGAAAGCACGGAATACAGTTTGCCCCCCACATTGTTCCATGTCCACACTGAGGTGCAGGGACTGGGGATCTGGTTGTTCCCTGGGAGGGCTATAAGGGGTGGGACAGGGGGATCTGTTTGTTGCCAGGGACGGGACGGGGGGGATGGGACGGGGGACTATAGGGGGAGGGATCTGTTTGTTGCCGGGGGCTGTAATCGGATCCTCATCCTGGCATGCTGGTGGTTTTTCTTGAAATGGTCCTGCTCAGACCCCATGCCAAAGAGTTAATGAAGCCAGGCTCAAAATTCAGCCTGCTCAACTCAAGTTGTCATGCTAAAGCTGTCAGGAGGACAGCTGACCGCGGAGAATGAGGAATTTCTAACAACATACCTCTACTGTCATTGGTAAAGTGATCATGTTGATGCAAACATGGAAATAAGGTCTTTCAGAGCTCTGCTAGAGTGCTATCCAGTCTTTATGACAGCCTGCTACTCTGACACCTCTCTCATGGGACGCAGACTCTCCACATTCTTTACACACCGTCAGGAAATTCAGCATTGAACTTACATGTGTCTCTAACAGCGAAAGGCCATACATACATTGCATCTGGGACTAAGAGATGCATAAGAGCACATTGGTTTTGGAACAGAGTGGAGCTGCTAAGTGCCTACTGACGGCTCTCTCCAAGAGGAAAATAAACAGTGAGTGAGAGATGGAATAAATTTGTGCAGTACACGTTCCCCCAAGTCCATCATGACCTGCAGCCAATTCACAGCCCTCCTCTGCCTCAACAAACTGTTTCACAGGGATTCACTTCACAAGTCTTCTCCAAGTGGAAAGAGACCTGGGGTTCCCAGTATAAAACTGACTGACGGCTTCTGTGGAGAGAAAGTAATACGTCTAACAAAAGCACCAAAGGTTCTCCATTGAGAATTCCATCCCACTATAGTGAGGCTTTGCATGAAAAGAGATAGTGGTCAACATTGACGGCGTTAGTCACCATTTTATTATCCTCCCTCAAAAACTGTCTATATAATCTACACGGCCTCTCTGCTGTTCAGGGCTGCTGCTGGGTGTTATTTCTGGCAATGGGACTGGAGGGCACTTTTCCTGTAACTCGCTAGGTGGAAATGTGAGGTGAGGAAATGCCAAGGGAGGAAATGGCATGTCCACTTTGAATCTCCTCCTGCAAACAGAGCTGAGCCTGTCTGGTGCTCCCAGACCCTGTAGCCCCCAGCAGGCCTTCTGTGCACCTCTCTCATACTCACACACACCACTTCCTCATCCCCGTCCCTCTCTGGCTCAGTGACGGCCCATCAGCGGTGCAAGTAGGGCTCTCTGTCTGCCCGCACTTAAACAAACCTGGATTGATATCTGACATTTAAGTGTTGGAAGGTAGCACCAACCTAAAGTATGCTAGTGCTGACCATGCATACCAGAAACAGTAAGCTACCTTTGAAATGGTTTACCTCTTTCCCAAACTGAAGAATATGACTGATTTTATCAGCATTCTTTCAGTTAGTCTGACAGAGATGGATCGGCTTTGGGCTTGACCGTTACCTACACCCCTCGCCTTGAAGTGAAGCTGACCAAAATGACCTTAGGAAACCCAAATGTACACACAGACCCAAATCAGGCCAAATGTATGTAAATATGTGAATATCAGTTTGCAGTTTATGTGGAGAGAATAGTTGCACTTGCACACAGTCTGACAGAAAGGGACAAGGGATTCTGTGACAAAACCAGGATCTAAATGAATAAAGAAATACACACTTAAAATTTAAATATGGGGAAAACAAGAAAGTATAATAACACCTGAACAGAAAAAGCTATATTGACTCTCACTAGCAGGTGTGTTAGCAGTATCTGTACAAACAGCATTACCTGTATTAACTGAATAAGTGCAGGGATTGGTTCAAATCTATTCCGCTTTTTTGTCATTTTTGTTGTGTTTTAGTTTATAGCTACTGTATAACCAGCACATTGTTTCCAACAAGCAACCAATTCATTTGTCTCTTTAAGGATAGGTCTGATTCTTGATTTCCTGCCTCTCACCTCATGCTTTAACTACCTGACTGACTGACTGACTGAATGACTGTTGTTCATCTCTGATGTCCACTGGTCTCTCCCATCAGAGACACAAAATAAAGAAGTGCACTGTCCAGATTTGTTAGTCTCTTTTCTCTCCTCTTCAGCAATTTGCTATGGCTTTTATCATCATTATTATTTTAGATTATCAATATTTCTGTTATAGTAGCACAGACTGGCCCCCCTCTCTGCTTTGGCTTGGATTGGACGTGGTGGGGTTCCCAGAGGCCCCTGTCCTGCTGCTGTTGAGGCATCATGTTGCCCAGGAGATGGCTGCACTGTGCTCCTTGGCCTTCATACGCAAGGCGGCGATGCTGGAGGACTTGCGGTCTGGGTCCATGCTGTGCAGATCGTACCCGTTGATCCCTGACCCCATGCCAGGACCCCCAAACAGGCTGCCCATGTGTGTCTGTCCCATGTGACCCCCAGGGTTCGGGACGCCCAGGAAGTCAGATACGCCGCTGCCGGAGTGAGGGTGAGGGGTCATACAGGATGTGACTGAGTCACAGGGCACTACACAGCCTGGTACAGGAGACGCTCCGCTGCCGCCACCAATCCATGATGGGTTCTGTATCTGAAACGCAGAGAGAGGACAGCGTCTCTTTAAATACCAAAACTATGTGGGTGAGTCAGTGCTTCGTTTTTTCAGACACCCTCTGTGGACTGAATATGATTATTGCAGAATGAAGGATGTGGTGTTTTTGACATCCTGTTTACAAACTAATGTTCTAACCTAGGATACTAATGCAATACAGCACCATTTGTACAATTATTTATTGTCATGTTTTGCTTCCTCTGTAAATTTCATCAGTCTACAATGCTCACCCCCCAAAAAATTGTTAACTTGTGCACCAGCCTCCACTTCTCTTCCTTGATATTTCGCCCGGCGCGCTCAATGGCCTAAAGATGAGGTAGACCTTTTATGGTAAAACGCTTTGAAGGCTATAAAGATCAAGAAGCCTATGACACCCACCATAGTCTGTCAAATCGACTTGAATGATTCATTAACCTATCAACTCTGTGGAGCAACGTTCACATTATGGTCTACTTGTCCATAGCCTGATATTTGAACGTTGAAAACCCTATTGGAGTGTTGCTGCAGGTCGGTACATAAGTTGAAGGGAAAGACATTTCACCCCTACCTCAGTCCTTAAACACCTTGACCGGCTGTCTTAGAAATCTCCATGCTTCCTGTCACCCTCCTCCACGGACAGAGAGAGAGAGCTACGGTGGTCAGGGAGCTGATAGGGATGTGGGAGTGGGGGTGTTTGAGATGGGGGGACGGGGTAGTGGGGCTGGAGGCTCGCATGGAGTGGCCAGATGTGCACAGAGCTGCATTCCACAGTATCACACACACACACCTGCCCTCTGACCCTCTGTGCAGATGAATAATACAAGGGGGGGTTCTCTGGGTCTATGTGAGGGTGTGTCTGGCCTGTCACTGGAGCCAGCCTAACCTCACTCTCTGGGGGGCAGACAGAGAGAGGAGAGAACAGGAAGGGGAGCTGCCTCATCTGGGCCTGCTGATCTGTCTATGTATCACAGAGAAAGGCCTCCCCCTCAGCTTGAACTGCTCTCTCAAATCCTTTGTCTGTAACACCCAGAAGATGTAAGTAACCCCACTCTGCTCCTCCAAGACCGACCTCACCTCTCCACCGTGACAGCTGATGGCTGGTGAGCATTCTGGCACAAATGGTTGCTGTGTTTCACATTGATGGTGGTTGAGGAGAGTTTCCTCCTTACTATGTAAGCATTATTTTATTTTTTATTTATTATCATTATAACTTTTTATTATTATTTTTCTCCCCAATTTCGTGGTATCCAATCGGTAGTTACAGTCTTGTCTCATCGCTGCAACTCCAGTACGGACTGGGGAGAGGCGAAGGTGGAGAGCCATGCGTCCTCCAAAACACAACCCAACCAAGCTGCACTGCTTCTTGATACAACGCCCACTTAACCCGGAAGCCAGCCGCACCAAGGTGTCGGAGGAAACAAGTACACCTGGTGGCCGTGTCAGCGTGCATTGCGCCCGGCCCACCACAGGAGTTGCTAGTGCGTCATGGGACAAGGACATCCCTGCCGGCCAAACCCTCTCCTAACCCGGACGACGCTGGACCAATTGTGCGCTGCCTCATGGGTCTCCCGGTCGGGGCCAGCTGTGACAGAGCCTGGACTTGAATCCAGAATCTCTAGTGGCACAGCCAACACTGCGATGCATTGTCTTAGACCACTGCGCCACTCGGGAGGCCCAAGCATTTTATTTGAGCATTTGAAAAAACGCTATATACAGTAAATAAATTCAATTATTTTATTATGAATTATTATTACCTGTGCATAGTTCTCAGGTCTGGCTAGAAGAGGCAGCTCGTATGCCGTGGAGAAGTGTGTCCTGACCTGCTGCATCTGACCAAAGCGCTCCCTCTTCCTCCATTTGGCTCGGCGATTCTGGAACCACACCTGCTGGGCAAAGGTCAGGACTGAGTCACATAGTCACATAAGATCCATAGATACATAGTTACATTTTTTAGAGCATAGTTCAAAATTGAAAGAAGAATATAGTCATACATTTTTCCCTGAACATCCAATAGAACTAAAATAATATGTAGGCCTACAGCATAATATACAAAGCACATAACTTGCACAAACACTGTTGTGATTATAAATGTGGTGCTGTTCTGTGTCTTTTGGCTGTAAGGGGAGGAAAGAGACTGCCATGTGTCTCTCAAGCCTGGGGCTCAGTGTGTCAGTGAGGCTCTGTGAACTGTGGGCAAACACTGTACAGCAGCATTGCCAGGCACCTGAAAACAGGGACCTCCAGGGTTGGCCTGGCAGGGGAATCACAGAGAAGGGGACTCTGCCCCTCAGCCCTGGGCCTGGGCCTGTGTGCATGGCTTATTTTTTACAGTCTCCCTCTCTCAGAGAAAACAGAGACCTGGCTGGAGGTTGACGTCTGGGGGAGTTGACAGGCCTTGTGAAGGCCTCCTCTGAGTTCCCCTCCTATCAGCGCCATCAGCAGCAGGAGGTTGGGATGGAGGGGGAGATGTGGAGGGGAGATGGGGGAGTTAGTTGGGGCCGGGGCGGAGGTAGTACCGGACCCAGTAAGACTGAAGCATTCAACTTTCCACCACTTCTCAGTAGAATGCCTTTCTGATAGATACAAACAACACTATTGTTTTCTGTATGGAAAAAGGGTTCTGAGGATCACAGCCAAAGCGACTGTTCTATCTGCACAGACATCAATGTGCCGAAACTCTCAGTGGAAAAAAGTGAAAGTATGTGCTGCTCTGTAGATAAAGCAAACTATTCTTAAGCTTATAGTCTCAAAAGCAGCCAGAAATTCCTTTCCCTGTGATCCCTCTGCCTCTCAGATTAACTCCATCTATTTATTGATTCGTGAAGTGGAGACCTATTCAAAGGGGGAGCCTCCTTTATTTTGCAATCTTGATTTGTCACAGAGTTTGAACTTGGTTCTGAGGATGAGCCTTGGTCAATCAGTTAGTGGTTTACACAGCCACCGCCGTACAATTTTCCATCTCCGTCAACCAAGTATACATACACACGCACGCACGTACACACACACACGCGCACACACACGCACGCGCACACACACACACGCACGCACACACACTCACGCACACACACACGCACACACACACACACACACACACACACACACACACACACACACAAACACACAAACACACAAACACACAAACACACACACACTTTCAGAGGTATATTTAAAAAGAAGGTGAAGTAATACATTTGTTGGTCTGATTCCCTGGGCGGGTGGGCAATCAGAGAGGAGAGCAGAAAGGAAGGATCTCTAGGCCTCTAATACAGACAATGTGGAGAGGAGGTTTTTACTTGAGTACTCAAAACAAAACGTTCACAGACCCTTCCCTCCCTTTCTTTGTCTTCTGACAGGAACGGGGCAATTTTCTCATGACAAAAATGTGCTGTAATTACCTTTGACATCTGAGCCTAAAACGGTTGTTTATTGAAAGCATTATTGTGTTTAAATTTCCATCAAAGCTGGTGAAAGTGATCTGAATAGAGTCGGTCTCAGATGGACTTAGGCCTGGCGCCCTCCCCCACACAACGTCATAGGACCTATCTCAGAGCTGGGTAACCTGATATCAGCCTGACTCTGATTGCACTTTATGTCAAGGCACAAAGCACAGAGAGCACTGTCCCTCAGCTTCACATCGTCTGTTTAGAAAGCTTTACTCACTGATTACACTAATACAGGGAATATATGGTCAGGACATGGTATCACAGCATTTGTTGAGAGCACAATAACTAGCCAATTATCCCCCCTTTTTCTTTCTGCACCCCTGACATGACTGATATCTCTCCTCTTCCATTTCTTCTTTCTTTCACTCACTCATACTCTTCCTCCGTCCTTAAAACTGAGTAGGGAATTTGGGAAATTGAAAAGTGACATGGGAGAATGTTCAAACCAGAGCTTGTTTTCATTTTATGTTTAATTTCCTGACACCTAAACCCCTGGCTTTCCGATGCTCCCCCTCCAGCCCAGAGGAGTCACACAGACAAGAGAGAAGGACAGCTACGCTCCTCTCCTCTCCTCTCACTGCTGTTATCTGTCTCTTTCCTTCTCAATCTGTCTTCATGTCTTTCTTTCAACAGTCTCATACAACCCAAATACTCACTAGCTTCTATTACCAATGAAGCCCCTCTTCAACTACAATGCTAAATCATGTGGAGAAGAGATTGTAAACATTACGCTGTGATAGTTGGATGGACTCACTCCTTGGTTCACCTGCACCTTCTCCCATTGTGTCTTTTGACAGTGATCCACCAGTAGAGTTGTTGATAATGTTCGGACAGTGAGTATCTATCTACCAACAGATACGGTTTGTTTGTGTTGTGCTCACTGGGTAGTGACAGTAATTGGTAAAGACGTTGACAGCTAAAGTAGCTTAGAGACTTACCATGAGGCTTTAGTTATGTTCCAGCACAGAGAGAAAGAACAGGGAAGCTGGCAGGGAAGCTGCATGGGGATGCAGCCACTTTGAAGTCAGAGACCAGCTTTGAGGATGGATCATCTGTCACTGCTGTTTCCATACTATAGCAAGGCCCAAATGGACCTGCAAATAGTACACAATGGTGGTACACAATGACTAAGTATTTCTACCTTGTATAGTTACCCAGCTGAGTGAGCACAACATTTAATATCTAATATCATATTTACATTGTTTATTAGTATGCTTTCTGATGAGTGGCTGTCCTGTTTTATCTTAACTAAGGTCTGTAGTTTGGTCCTTTGGGGTGGCAGGTAGCCTAGTGGTTAGAGTGTTGGGCCAGTAAATGAAAGGTTGCTGGATCGAATCCCTGAGCTGACAAGGTAAAAATCTGTTGTTCTGCCCCTAGACAAGGCAGTTAACCCATTGTTCCCCGGGAAGGCTGTCATTGTAAATAAAAATATGTTCTTACCTGACTTGCCTTGTTAGATAAAAATATCCCCATGTCCAGTGAGCTGACAGCAAGGTATTCTGAGAGATGTGATGTTATTGAAACCCTTGACCTGTGACCTGTAGATGTATCTGGAGTGCATATGACTCAGAGCTCAACCAACTTCCTCCCTTTGAAACCAGTAGACAGAAAAAACAAACATTTCTCTGGCTAACTTTTATAGTCAGGCAGGTTTACAAGCTCCTCTTGTTCTGTCCCGTTAAGTGGACTAAAGAGAGGGTATTTCAGTTACAATCTGAAAAACACTGCCTTGATGAAGAAGTATTTGTTTGGAAATCTATTGACAACCACAAAACTGAAATCTCAGTGGAATTCCAATCAACAAAAACCCACTGTTCTATTAGCTTTTTAGCAGCACAAATTCTTGTGGATTTAGTTGAACAGTTTGTCCACTTTAGATGCAGAGCTCCTTTTTTCTGAGTAAAGAGCAGAAAGTCCTGTTCTTTGACTGAGAGAGGGAGTGAGAGAGAGTGTGAGAGAGAGAGTGCGAGAGAGAGAGAGAGAGAGAGTGTGAGAGAGTGTGAGAGAGAGTGTGAGAGAGAGAGAGAGGGAGTGAGAGAGAGAGAGGGAGTGAGAGAGAGAGGGAGTGAGAGAGGGAGTGAGAGAGAGAGAGAGGGAGTGAGGGAGAGGGAGAGAGGGAGAGAGAGTGTGAGAGAGAGTATGAGAGAGAGAGTGAGAGAGAGAGAGAGAGAGGGAGTGAGAGAGAGAGAGAGAGAGAGAGGGAGTGAGAAGAGAGAGAGAGAGAGGGAGTGAGAGAGAGAGAGAGGGAGTGAGAGAGAGAGTGTGAGAGAGAGAGAGAGTGAGAGAGAGAGAGAGAGTGAGAGAGAGGGAGTGAGAGAGAGAGAGAGAGAGAGAGAGAGGGAGAGAGAGAGAGAGAGAGAGAGGAGAGAGAGAGAGAGAGAGAGTGAGAGAGAGAGAGAGAGAGAGAGAGAGAGAGAGAGAGAGAGAGAGAGAGGGAGTGAGAGAGAGAGAGAGAGAGAGAGAGGGAGAGAGGGAGGGAAAGGGAGAGAGAGAGATAGAGAGAGAGAGCGGGAGAGAGAGAGAGAGAGGGAGAGAGAGAGAGGGAGGGAAAGAGAGAGAGAGAGATAGAGAGGGGGAGAGAGAGAGGGAGTGAGAGAGAGTGTGAGAGAGAGAGAGGGAGAGAGAGAGAGGGAGAGAGAGAGAGGGAGGGAAAGAGAGAGAGAGATAGAGAGGGAGAGAGAGAGAGGGAGTGAGAGAGAGAGAGAGGGAGAGAGAGGGAGGGAGGGAAAGAGAGAGAGAGGGAGAGAGAGGGAGAGAGAGAGAGGGAGGGAAAGAGAGAGAGAGGGAGAGAGAGAGAGAGCTCTAGGCTGAATAGGACTTCCTGTGTTTCACTCTCAGGGGTTTCTGGCCACTGTGCCAGCCATGTCATATAAAGATCCAGCCTGATCTCATCCCTCAGACTCTTTCACAGAGCACTTGCTATCTTTACTTTCACATGAAGTTTGTATATACAAATATTTGTGTTGGTATTGTACTGTATATCGTGGCATGTTTCCTCTGGAATAGTGCATGATGGCTGCTGCGAACCTCACAACTTACTAGAGGCTCAGGGGAAGGTTTTCACACCTACCCCCGAGACCACGGGAGGGACACATTCTTCCTGAACAGGATGTTAATGAAAGAAAAACACAATGAATCCAAGGGCATTTGGTAGACTTTGTGTGTGTAGACGTGTGTCTTTGTGTGTCTGTGTTCCGAACGAGGGGAGTCTCATCGTCTATCCACCAATGCTGGAATGTGGCAGTAGTCATTGACGGATTATATGTAAATCAAAGGTCACAGGAAGGTTGTATGTTTGTAGCCCCGGCCTGGTTAGCCACTTGCAGAGCTCAGTTCAGAGGTTCAGAAGTCCAGGGGTTCAGGTGCAGGCTGGGGTTTGGAGCTGATCAGAACCAAGCGTGTCTCCTCATATGTGGATGAAAGTCTGCTCTCTTGACAGTGAACATATGAGGCCCAGCTCCAGCCTCATCCCCTTGGGGGCCCCTGCCCTGCGTTGGCCCCTACTCCCACATTACCAGATAAATCTCACTCTCACCCTGGTGTCTTGGCGACATTATCTCTCCAAAGCCACAGATGTTGAGGGATTAATGTGATTCTATCCACAATCTCCTAGTCATTGGCTTTGTCTGGTTTTTGTTCCTCTCAATAACTAACAGCTGCCATCTGATTCGAGATAGTGTTGGTCCTTGTTCCTGTTTGGCCAGTAAAGGATGCTCAAGTATAGACCTTTACCAATTGTGCTTCTGTTTATAATGGTGATCATAACTGTTATAGATGTGTAATGAAAGGGATACTGCTAGACTGAAGTCCCAGATCTTCACAGGACCTGTGTAAGTAGCGGTTAGCAGTAGAGCTCCTCTCAGGTGAGCCAGTCTTACCTGTACCCGGGCCTCGGTCAGGTCAGTCCGGAGGGCCAGCTGCTCACGGGCGTACACATCTGGGTAGTGGGTCTTCTGGAAGACCTTCTCCAGCTCCTCCAGTTGGTAGCTGGTGAAGGTGGTGCGGTTACGCCTCTTCTTGCCCTTGTTGCTCTCACCCTCGCCCTTGTCCATGGGGCCGGCCATGTCCGAGCCTGGGCGATCCGAGGGGCCCTTCACGCCTTGATCCTTCACACTCAGGTAGCTGCCGTCCATCCCAGAGGGGTCAGAGTTCGGGGTCAGGTCAGAGTCTGTCAGTCCTGAGCTGTCTTTACCTGGAGAGAGGATGAGAGAAGGAAGGTGTTAGAACACAATATATCTCGTACTGTGATCAATTATTATGGATGTGGTTATTATTGACACCATATGTTTTGGGACTGATGTGCAACAGAAAACTAATTTAGACTGTGTTTACAGTATTATATAGCACTAGCACAAGCACCAAATGACTCTTTCAGCATGTTGTTCTTTGAAAGCTCCCTAGCCAGTTAGTTCCAGGTCTGGACTCTGGTTCATGGTGTGGTTAGGAGTGGGGGTGTAAGCTGTGTGACTCCCAGAACACTCCCTCCATACTGCTGCTCATAAATCATGGAAACAGACACCCCGGCAGGCAGTAATTGCAGAATAATAGAAAATTACAGATTTTCACATCTCTCTCTCTCTCTCTCTCTCTGTCTCTCTGTGTGTGTTTTTCTTCCTCTCTGTTCTCTCTGTGTGTCTCTCTCCGTGTGTGTACTTCTCTCTCTCTGTGTGTCTCTCTCTGTGTCTCTCTCTATTTCTCTCTCTCTCTGTCTCACTCTCTCTCTCTCAGTATGGTTGGGGTTGGAGTCAGGTCTTACGCTGGGGGAACTCAGGTCTTTGACGCAGACACGTGGGCCGGGCGTGGTCTGTGGTGCGGCTGCAAGCTGAAGCTCACTTAGTAACACGACCAAACTAACCCGGCAACAAGAGTGTCAGTGGCAATTTGCTGGACGGTAATTTGTAGCGAGGGGAAACACACACAGCAGCCTAGCCGTGAAACCTCAGTCAGCCTACTGATCATAAATTCCCATGATGCTGTCTGTTGCCAGTGTGCCGTTCGTCCATTATTCCACAATAGTGCCAATCTTCTGTGCCCTGCAATCACCACCAGTGGATCATTAAACTCTCTTCATTACGGCTTCTATTAAGGGGTTTGGGGTCCTGGGAAGGCAATGTGTTGTCATGCTCACTCATATGAACTGCAAACCCTCCCCCTTGGGCTCTAGGCTGTTCAAGGGGGTATAGAATATGGTTTGGGGTCCAAGCCAAACCTCACATCTGCTTCTCAACCCCTCTGCTTGGTGACGTCCCCTCTGGCTCGGTCTAGTGGTGAGTCCAGGCACTACACTCCCCTCTGTTTAGCTTAGCTCTAAGAGACAGGGAATTATTTTAGGGAGCCCAGGGTTGGGATGTGCTCATTTCTTATCTGAGGCTGGGGTAAAGCCTTGTCAAGTTAGAGCCAGGGGGTGTAGGTGTGCGTGTGAGCTTCTGGTGTGCGTACTGCTTTCAACACAGCAGGGCAGCATGCCCCCCGGCCCTCCACACAGAGCCTTGTTGGGTAATGTGCTGCAAGGTGAGGGGACCTGATAGCTCATCTGATGATACACACACCCTCGGTCCCCCGCCCTACACACCTTTCAAGGACTTGGGTAAAGGGAGCCGCATAACAGTCAATGACACCATGAGAAATACAAGCCTTGTGCTGTTGGGTTTGTTTACACCAGGGGCCACATTTAGGGAAAGCCCCTCTTCCTACCATAACATTGTAATTAAGTTGTTCACTTATACCAATCACTGTTGCACTGTTATGTTTCACCCGTCTGATTCTCAAAACCTCCAACTCTCATTCTGTCTGTTATTATCATACTGTAAGTTAGAGCTTTTCCCTCAGAGTTGGATATGAGGAAAAAGATTACTCCTGGTGTTGGTAAATAATTGTGAGGGTCTGATTTGAACCGTCTCACTCTCTCTGGCCGTGTCAGTTTGCCTTCCCTGGGCTGCTGCCAAGCACCCTGGCCACTGTGGACTGTCAGGCAGGCAGCATCGACCGGGGCCCGGGCCCTGGCCAGGGGTATAATGGCTCCCACATTGCCTGCTGCCTGCCCAGGACTGACACATCCTGTTAAGCCTGAGACGAGCGAGCTCAACGCATTTACCAAAACGTAATCATTTCTAGTTATTCCCTCATCATATGTCCTGTACCGAAGGTCCCGGTGGCTGTCAGGCTGCTTGAAATCAACGACTCTCTGCATCTGATCAAAGACTCTTGTTTATGCCCTGTGTCATTGATGGTTTTTGGCAGAGGCAGGGTACTGTGACAATCTCCTGCTTGTTATCCGTGCCCACTGAGAGTAATTGGCATGGAGAGGTCCTTCTGAAATCGCAGAGACAATATTTTCTCCAACTCTTCCATGGAGGTAAAGAGTTTATCAGTCATCACTAAAAGTAGTCATCACTAAAGTATTTCAGAAATACAGTATCATCAAATCAAATCAAAATTGTATTTGTCACATACACATGTTTAGCAGATGTTATTGCGGATGTAGCGAAATGCTTGTGTTTCTAGTTCCAACAGTGCAGTAATATCTAACAATTCACAACAATACACACAATACACACAACCTAAAAGTAAAATAATGGAATTAAGGAATGTATGAATATTAGGATGAGCAATGTCAGAGTGGCATTCCTCACTACATTTCATGATCAATGATTGGGGAGGCAGACATTTCCATTTAGCATCATGGTGGATTTTCCTGAAAATAACTGATACTCAGACACTTTCACCGTAGCTGATTGGATTAACAATCATATTTGGGCTTAGTGAAAGTATGATATGTTATATAGTGTATAAAACAAAGACACTTCTGTCTCTATGACAGGATATGTTCTGACATATCAGTAGTTACAGTTAACCCCCCTCTCATTTTCACCTTTCACCTGTTATACAGGTCTAGATCTCAGCATCCCTGATACAATACTTGGAAGCAAGCAGACAATAAACTCCTCAGTCCCTTCTGCTAAAACCTCATAGCGTGTTTCCCATTTAGAGGAATCTGCTCTACAACAGTGTTCACTGATTTTTTTTATTTTTTTTTACTTTGGATCCAAGATTCCACATCAGTTCCAATTACAGCTCTCTGACGGAGAGAGGCACGTCTGGAGCCCATTGTTCTTTGTCTGCCCCAACCCTGTTAGGGATCTGACATACCAAGTCTACAGTGACTGTACAACTGCTGTGATCTAAAATTGAAAAAGCTTCCCTGTTCCCTTCCAGTTGTATAACTGCTGTCTTATGCTATTTGTATGTTTGTTTAAAGTAAGAAATAATGAGATGTGATACAGAACTGTGGCTGTGTCCAAGTACAGGATAGTTCAGAACTGAAATCTTCATATTATTCTTTACAATGTCAAGGAAACAGAATACTCTACTAAATCAGTCCAGATCTGACCAAGCTGAAACCAAGAGGGTCTGAAAGCAGAGTTCATCAGTGGGTGAGAGAGAATAGGGGTGAGGTTAAACCAGAGAACTAATTGGCAGTTTAACCCTAATAGTATTCACACCTGCCTGCAGAGCAACCCAGGGTCTTGTAAACCCATTTCAATAGCGTTTTCATTTCCCCACAAAAAATGTCTTCAAATGTAATTTTATATTTTGCACTCTAAGTCTTTTAAAAAGTTGTGTCCACAGACAATATAAAAATACGAGTAATAGATATGATCATCATAGCAGCTATGCTATGAGGGGTAAATGACTATAGTTCCTGCCCTTGGATATCCGTGCTGGACCCCTTAAAGTTAGCAAGGGTCAGACCTTCACTGGGGACAGACGTTAAGTCGCTGTCAA